>NW_027069761.1:375594-516224 GCF_002906115.3 Quercus suber | reverse complement strand
ATGGGGAAACTAGTTACTTCACAAAATTAAGTACTAGACAGAACCAAGGTTTTGCATGGTCCTCGGACTCAAGCCTATGGGAAAACTAGTTACTTCACAAGACCAAGTATTAGATAGAACCAAGGTCTTGCATGGTCCTCGGACTCAAACCTATAGGGAAACTAGTTACTTCGCAAGACCAAGTACTAGACAGAACCAAGGTCTTGCATGGTCCTTGAACTAAGGTCTTGCATGGTCCTCGAACTCAAACCTATGGGGAAACTAATTACTTCACAAAATTAAGTACTAGACAGAACTAAGGTCTTGCATGGTTCTCGGACTCAAACTAATGGGGAAACTAGTTACTTCACAAAATTAAGTACTAGACAGAACCAAGGTCTTGCATGGTTCTTAAACTCAAACTTATAGGGAAACTAGTTACTTCACAAAATTAAGTACTAAACAGAACCAAGGTCTTGCATGGTCCTTAGACTCAAACCTACGGGGAAACTAGTTACTTCACAAGATTAAGTACTAGACAGAACCAAGGTCTTGCATGGTCCTTAGACTCAAACCTATGGGGAAATTAGTTACTTCACAAAATTAAGTACTAGACAGAACCAAGGTTTTGCATGGTCCTATTTCTCAAACCTATGGGAAAACTAGTTACTTCACAAGACCAAGTATTAGACAGAAACAAGGTCTTGCATGGTCCTCGGACTCAAACCTATAGGGAAACTAGTTGCTTCACAAGACCAAGTACTAGACAGAACCAAGGTCTTGCATGGTCCTCGAACTAAGGTCTTGCATGGTCTTCGAACTCAAACCTATGGGGAAACTAGTTACTTCACAAAATTAAGTACTAGACAGAACTAAGTTCTTGCATAGTTCTCGGACTCAAACCTATAGGGAAACTAGTTACTTCACAAAATTAAGTACTAGACAGAACCAAGGTCTTGCATGGTTCTCAGACTCAAACCTATAGAGAAACTAGTTACTTCACAAAATTAAGTACTAAACAGAACTAAGGTTTTGCATAGTCCTCGAACTCAAACTTATAGGGAAACTAGTTACTTCAAGAAGAATCTAAGTACTAGACAGAACTAAGGTCTTGCATAGTCCTTGGACTCAAACCTATAGGGAAATTATTTACTTTAAGAAGAATCTAAGTACTAGACAGAACCAAGGTCTTGCATGGTCCTCGGACTAGAACCTATGGGGAAACTAGTTACTTCACAAGATTAAGTACTAGACAAAACCAAGGTCTTGCATGATCCTCGGACTCAAACCTATGGGGAAACTAGTCACTTCACAAGACTAAGTACTAGATAGAACCAAGGTTTTGCATGGTTCTCGGACTCAAACCTATGGAGAAACTAGCTACTTTCGACAAAATGAAGTGTGAGCACTCGCCTAAGTTGCAAACACAACCAGAGGGGAGTCTAGTGCCTCAGATCACTTGCCCCAGCCTACTTCGATAAAGATGCGAAACGAATGTGAGCCCATAAACATCACCTAAAGCACTTCAAGTGCTGAAATGATCTCTTAGGCTCGGCAGGTTTATGAAAGGTGTATGTTTGTATAAAGTGTACGTCGTGAACCAAAATCCTTTAAGATTCATCTAAAGGGGAAACCAGTTGCATTGCTGAGACTGTTCAATTTTTGGTTAAAGCCTGAAGGCAAAATTTATATCATGGGTCCATCGTTTTCAATTATCCAAGTACAACTGGCACATCACTAGGATTAACTGAGTATTGAGTAAGGCATTAAAGCATGATAAATAAAGGGAAATGTCATTCGAAGAAATAAACGCTGATGATTAGATGCGTTACACAAAAGACAGTTTCATTACAATATCACCAAGACAAAAAATAACATAAAATGAAAAGAAAGGGAGATTATAATGGTCCAAGTCGTCAAAATAGGACAGTCCGTCGAGATGGCCTATTTCTTTAACTTGATAGACAGCTTGTCCTTGGGGATCTGACGAGAGGCTGCATCTGATGCCTTGGGATCCTGGCTCGGAGAGGCAGTTTCGGGGAGCTCTTTCTCGGTAGGAGGAGCTTGAGAGTCAGCAGGTATGGCCTGAGAGTCAGCATGTGTAGCTTGGGAGTCAACAGGAGGCTTCACCACATCTTGGGGCGCCTCTTGATTGCTTGTTTCTTCTTTCTCCAACGCCCATTGGTGCTCAGTCTCCTTGGAAGGCTTATCAGTTGAAGTTGGATCCTTGGCAGCACCAGCCTAGCCTTCGTCTGTCGCTTTAGGGGAGGTGCCATCTTCAGAGTTGGCGGAGGCAACCTCACGAATGGCAGGGGGATAGGACACTCTCTCAGTCCTCCTAAGCTCAGACTAGGCCTCAACCCCAACTTGGTTAAGGGCCTCATTCCAAGTCTGGGAGCAGTAGTGCCTACATACCTTGGGAACTTGAGCCTTGAGATTAGCCTCGGTCTCAGCCACTCCCGCGGCAAAAGCTTCTTCCTCTGCTTGCTCCTTAGAGCTTTCAGCCTCTGTCCTCGCAAAGTCAGCCTCTACTTTAGCCATTAAGGCCTTGTCCTTGGCCCACTCGGCGACACCTCTAGCTCCTTCTGCCTCGGCTAGTTTCTTCCTCAGGTCGACGATATGCTCATTGGCAATCCGCAGCAGACCCTCAACTTCTAGCAAGTGCCCTGTCTGGTCCTCAGCCTATTTTTTAGCGCCAGCTAGGCCGGATACCGCGCTGTCTCTAACCCTCGTCATCTCCTTTAGCTCCTCCCTTGCCTTCTTGAGATCAGCCTTTGAATTCTTAAGGGTATTCGTGGCATCCAAGTACTTGTCGCGCTTCTAATCCAGGGCCTTACTCTGGTTATTAGCCTTCTCCTTCAGCCTAAAAGTGGCCTGGATGGCCTACCAGTCGAAACAAGCACACAGTAAGTTGGGAACTAAGGAACAAAATTCAACAAAGGCACAAGTGTCAGAGGTCTTACCATACCCAGGTACCTCTTGAGACTAAGGACCACCTCCTGCCTCCTCAAGCCCCCCAACTCAGCCATGTCGGTGGGGAGTAACAGGGACCTCTCCAGGGCATCGACCACATAAGTGCCCTCGCCCCCTCGGAAGTTCCTAAGGGAGGCGTCATCCGTTAAGGGCTCCCTATGAAGCATGTCGGTGGGCAGCCAAGCCTAGGGTTCGGGCTGCCGAGCAACCTCCTTTTCCTTGCCCTGATGCCCGATCCTCAGTTGCTTGGAAGGTCGACAGGCTTTATCTTCCTCTTGGGAGGAATGAGATCTCCCCCCGTCTACTGGGTCTTTGCCTTTAGAGGGCCGCTTCCTCTTCGGATCAGTGGACTCAAGCCGAGGATCCGGGATCGGCTAGGCAAACGATGTCATAGTTTGCGTAGGCAAAAACTTAGGTGGGGGAAGAGGAAGCTTGGGTAGAGGAGGAGGAAGCTTGGATTACTACTTCCTCGGTGTATCTTTACTCGGCTGGCCCTCGATCAGGTCGAACAGACTGGTTTGAGGTTTCTTCTTGAAACCCATCTCGGCCTGAGAAGAAATCCCTTCTAACAAGATATCTACTTCGGTCAAGTTGGGGTCACCTAGGTCACTGGAAAGGTCCTCGGACGGATTGACTATTTCAAAAACACCAAATTCGTCCTTGAATGGACCCAAATTAGCGACTTCCTCCTCTCTATCTGCATTTTCTCCCTCGACCTCTGCAACCTGATGGGATGAAGAAGGGCCTGACAACAGAACACCCTCTAGGGCGGGAGACCCTTCAGGAAACAAGAACCCCGATTCTACTACGATGATCTTGTGGAGCCGAGGATCTTTGTCTCTGATCACATACTTCGGAGTAGAAAATGATTTCTGTAGGGGATTGTACCCAAGAATCTTGTGGGTGGCTTTGACCTAGTTGTTCGCCTCGTTCACGAAGACCTCCGCCGTGAGAACGGCTTGCAAATCCTTCCAGTTGACCAAATGGAAGTGTCGTTCAAAGGCGTGTGGATCTGCAAAAAGAAAGCACATTAATACTAATGACCGGACAATGCAAACTGTGAAAACATAGCAGATTAACCCTCCCTTACTTCGAGTTCCCCACTTGGCTCCCCTTCTACTGTCGAGCAAGGGAGGCCATCGTGCCACTCCCCAGACATGATGAGAAAGTCCTTATTTAACACCTTGCTGGACTCGGAGAGGCACTGAATAAGCCAAACATTATCGTCCCTTGTCTTCATATAGTAAGACTTGCCTTTTAAATGTTGGAGGTTGTAGCACCAATTTATGTCGTGATGGGTTAATCTCAACCCCATCTTCTCGTTTAAGGCATCCACGCAACCCAGGATCTTGAACACGTTAGTGACGCACTGGGTAGGGGCTAATCGGAAGTGTCTAAGGTAGTCCCTTATCACTGACCCCATAGGGATTCTCATACCGCCTTCAAGGAAGGCGACTATGGGGATCAGTACCTTACCCATCTCCCTCCTGATATACCAATCCCTCTCTTCACAGTACCTCAGACACACATTACTGGGTATCTTATAATCGATGATGAATTTCTCCATCACCTCCTCAGACTCAACCAACTTCTTAAACCTACCCATCCTAAAGAGCGATTGAGAGACTCAGGGAAGAGTGAAAGAAAGAGATGAATAAGGGGAAAAGAAAATCAGAAAGGGAAAGAAACACGAGATAGAGTAAGAAGAAAACTTACGGAAATGAGGAAAGGTGCCCAGAATAGGCTTTTTAGGCTGCAAAGAGACGCGAGTTGGGTTGGAGACTTGACTGGATTCGAGGTGTGTGCGTAAAAACTCTTGAATGCAAAGGTAAAGAGGCAAATCGGTTCAAATGGGTATTTATATCCTTAACCAAAAACAACTGTGCGGGGTTTCCCGCCCATAAAGGTAAAAAGAAATCCCCACCGTTAGATTACCATCACACCGCTGAACGTGGGGAGTATAGAGCCACCAGAATTTAATATGGGTGCACGCTGTACATCGAAACGCCAAAAATGTGCATTGGACAGGTGAAAAGACTCTAGCACTGACGTAGGACAAGACTGGACAAGCCACGACTAAGGCTTGAGGACATCAAAATCATCCTCCTCGTCTGAGGATCTGGACAGCAGCATTTTAAGGGGCTATTGTGGGGTCTAAGAATCCAACGATCCCAGCCCACTTTATATTAAGTCCAAGGATGAGCGTAGAAAGCCTAAGTGGCCAAGGAATATCGCCGAGGACGATCCTGTCCTCAGACACCCGAGACCATGGAAAGGAAGGGCAGCACGCCACTAAAGGCGGCCTCCCTAAGCACCCCATGAAAAAGACAAGTATGATGGGCCATCAAGGGAAGCATGGTAGAGGAGCAATTCAAGGAAGAACTATCACTTTCACATTAAATGTGCATAACTGACGTTTTGGCCGCATTAATGGAGAAATGACCCTTGAACAGTGCTGCCTTGGTTGCTGCAATTCATAGGAGGTTTGGTAAGGTGGCTAATGGGACAGATAGTCAGAGGGAGGCATGGATGATCAACAAGTGGAAGAAAGAGATCGTGGGAGGAGGACTATATAATGGGGAAAAACGTGTCAAAAAGGGGGGGAGGGGGGATTCATGTAACCTTCCTTATTCAATAATGACTACAAAGTTCCTCGGATTGAGCTGAGGACAAACTTTCTTAGATAATCTCATATTGACCGCTGCCATGCAATAAGGCCTAGTTCTTGAAACCCATTCTCTACAAATTCATTGTATTGGGCTAGTTAGATCTGAGTCTACTGGTCCAGCATAAGAAGTGCTCAGATCTAGTCCCTACAAACTAACTTTTAGTTTTTTTTTTTTTTAAAAAAAAAAAAAAAACATATTTAACATAAAAGTTATACACACATTACTTATTAATTAATTACTTGTTCCTATTTTTTTATTATAGGGATTTAGTTCTTTAATGGTTAATTATTATTCCTATTCATTATGAGTATAATGGTGTAAACATTCTAGAGAATATACTCATAAAAAATATTTTTTGATTAATTTAGGTTTTTCTCGTACATTAATTCAAGTTAAGAAGATGATATGATTTCTTATATCTAATAGTAGTGTACATGTGCCTCATCATTGAAAATTTAAAATAACCTAATAGTAGAAATTTAAAACCTAAGATCTAAGGGTAACATCTAATGATTTTAAATGATATGAGCTGCAATGAGAGTTAGAGGACAAACAATATATATATATATATATGAAGCTCACAAACACTAAAGTCTAAAGAATAAAATTGTGGTTACATTACATTGTATGCAGAAAAAGTTGTAATGCATATGGAGCAAGCATAATGCGATCAAGCACAATGGAATAAAGCAATAAACTATGGCAAGACCAAAAACAGATAATCACTATAACCAAGTGATCACAATGCTTATTCACACTTGGAATAAACATCCGGACATTCAAGATGACAAACACAAAGCAAATCACTAGAATGACCAACACTCAACCAATGCACAGTACATGAAGTATGTGCATCTAGGAAAAATCCTACACGGGCACAAAAGTGATGTACTGAAGTAAAATGCATGACATTCAACATCAAGTACTTAAAACCACAAAGCAAGGCTACAAAGCATAAAGACAGCATTGCATGGTACAAACCATAAAAGCCTACAAGTTGCATGGAATAAACCCCTAAAGCTTACAAAAGCAACATGGGTACAAACTAACAACATAAACCTTAAAAACCTACAAAGGTACCAGGTACAAACAAAAAAGTACTTTCCTTATCATATCATTCTCCATATCATGAATCATAGGAGCTGTGATGAACTTGGAACATATATACTTGTAACTTGAAACACTTGCACAAAACACATTAGACCTTCAAGGTAAAGCAAGTAATAAACGGACAAGCATAATGTAACAAGTAAAATTGCGATCAAGAACATAATGTGAAACATGTGAGCAACATGATCAAACACCAAACACCAAGACAAAGTTTTCTTATTAACACAATGTCTTCTTCCCCTTGGTATATGCATCTCCCCTATGGAATATCTCTCCCCCTACAAGTGTGCACGAGAAATAGAATTTCTCCCTTTAAGAATGTGCACAAGGGTCATATAGAGATGACAAAATAGTATACTCTCCCCCTTTTTGACATGAATAGACAAAGGGCCAAGGAGAAAAACGAGCAAAAGATGAAGGAATGAACAATGATAATGATGCATGAGGGGTGCAAGATGAATGAGAAAATGAAGCTCAAACAACGGACAGAACAAAATGCTATGTGCTAGGATGAAGAAACAAGGTATAAACCAATGCATGACAAGGGTAGCAAGGAGTGTGCAGGAGGTGGCAAAGTGCAATGCATGGAAAATGGACATGTGGAGCAAGGTGTGTTAAATACACAACCAATGAACCAAACATGTTCCTAATGAGGAAACATGAGAAACCCCAAAGTTTGGTACTCATCAGAGTCCAAATAAGTGAGAAAATGTCTAAGAGGCATTTTATCAAACACCTAGCGTGCACACTATGAACAACAATGTAAAACAATGCATGAACATTATGAAATCCACCTTAAATACATGTTCTTTTTGCCACAAGGGGCCAACATCCAAAGCAAATCATCAAAAGAAACCAATCCCATACAAAAATTTGACTAATAAATAAGTTTTTCCAACCCCTATGATGAAAAACCCAACCAAGAGCACAAAACTCACCAAAACATAATCCAAGGACCCAAAACAAAGAAAAGAGTTTCAAATTACCTTAGAGATGTTAATGAAATGAAAAACCATTCAAATTGATTGGGTTTTGATGAAAAAATAGTGAGAGAGGGGTTTATGATAGGATGGGAGAGGTTTAAAACAGGTTTCCCACGAAAAAAAAAAAAAAACTCTTTAAAAAGCTGATTCTGGGCATTTGGCGACTGGGCGAGTCGCGAACGAGTTGCCAGTAAGCCGCGAAATCATTCTGTGTGAACTCGCGACTGGGCAAGTCGCCAAAACTCGCAGCTTGATTTGGCTAGTTGTAAGTCGCCAAAATGAGTTGCCAAAAATTTTGACACTTGTTTTTCAACCCAGAGCATGTTTAAGCACTGAAAAACAATGTAAGCACTAAACATGAACACAAAGAGTGATAAAAATCACTTCCAAAAACATATAAAATGATCAAAAATCTTTTTGGATTGATTCATATAAAGATGAGCACACACACATCACATTTAAACAAGTACAATTGAACAAATGAATAATGCATTCATTGAACATTAGGCATGTGTGTTGTGTGTGTGTATCAAGTGTGAAATAGTCCTTAGTCTAGAGTGAAACTTCAATGATCAATTCAATCAAGTCATACACAACTAGTGCTAAGACAAGTGGTCTATCTCAATTATAGGAATGAACATATATGACCTCCCATAAGAAAATGATTACATATCTTTGAAACTTTTCATTTGGCTTTTTTACAATTCATAACATTTGATCATTTTGAATCAATACATCTCATTTTGAGATCGATGCCTGAAATTTTTGATATTTCAATTTGATGAACAAGCCTTTAGCTATTGGGCATCATACATTTTCATAAAAGTCGCTTTCCCTTTTTCCTAGTCAAATACTAATATGTGCAACAGGCTTTTGCAGCTCAAAATATCTTTTCATTTGGAGATTTACATTTGGTGAGCTCTTTAAGTAAAAACAACAAAGTAAAGAGTGGGAAGATATATAGACACAAGTCTATGCATGTCTCAAAACCAACAAGACTATTGACTAATCATTCATGACAAGCTTGAAGATTGATTTACAACAATCACACAAAGATGTCAAGATTTTTCTCACAAAGATATAAGTGCATAAAGAACAAGCTAAGCTCGTAAATGCATAAAACCATTTGTATGAAGGTACAAGGCAAAACTCATATGTGATATGTGCTTAAACATATACGATCAAACTTTTTAAAATTTTCACTTTTTATGTGGTTTTGAATTTTTACTTACACAAAACAAAGACATAAAAGTAAGATAAAAAACAAAAACAAACCAATGCAGAAAAAATGCATGATGCACAAATGCATGACAATGAAGCATCTAATACATGAAGGGTCCTACAAAGATCGAAAGAATTAGATCAAGGACCAAAAGAGCAAAAGCTCAACTATAGGAACCCTTCCTCATCCAAATGGAACGATTGTTTGGAATGAGTGTCTCAAGAGAAGTGAGATGAGGGTTGGAAGAATGAGAACCGGAGATACACATAGTCAAGGAGTTAAGAGCATTAAACACTTTCTTTAACAACATGCTATTATCACTCAAATCCAGTTTACTCTTTTTAGCATAACTTTCAAGAAGCTCAAATTTCTCTTTTCTTTTGATTCTTTTAAGAGTATAAAACTTAGAGCAATGAGGTCTTAGATGACCAAAAGCACCACAATGGTGACAAACAATATGTTTAGGTCCACTAGGCCTTTAGGAAGGGATCTAGCAACATGTGTTTGTTCTCTCTTTAACTTGGGGCATTGAGGTCTTATGTGACCGATCACACCACAATGGTGGCAATTATGAACAAACTTAGATCCACTCAAATCCTTAGGATGGGACCTAAAAAGAGACTTAGGCTTAAGAACCTTTCTCTCCACTTTTTGTTTTCTTTTGTGTGAAGGAATGTACACCGATTTGTCTTTAGAGGTAGAACTCACAATAGGGACAAAATCGGATGCCACAACATGATTACAACATATATTATCTTCCTTTTTAACAACAGGTTCAGCAATCAAACACTTGACATGCATCTTAAGAGATTCATTTTCACATTTAAGATCATCAATAAGTTTATTAGACAAAACAAGTTTAGCATCCAAGTCCATATTTAAACATTCAAACTCTTTCATCTTTTCAAGCGAATTTTCAGTAAGCTTCTTATATTTTTCAACCAATTTATTGGATTCATTGAGCTTAGCAATCAAATCATCATTTTCACAAATGAACTTGCTCAAATTCTTTTGAAACTTCTTAGCTTCTTTGTTCAAGAGTTTGTCAACAACACTTATAGATTCAAGTAACTTGTCATCACAATTATGAGGATTAACACTCATAGAGGCATTATCACAAACACATGGCATGTTACATTCATCACCAACCAAATCATATAAAGAGGCATACAAAGCACAATTCATGGCAAATAAACACAAGGGGTCAAGGATCACACTTAAGTATTTAAATCAAAACAAGTGTACCCGCTCTAATACCAATTGAAATTTCAAATAACGTTGAAAACACTATGATCGTTTAGAACCCCCAATAACAAAATTACCAATTCAAGTTTATTATCAAACAATTAATGTGCGGAACATGAACATAAGCCAAATACAGAATTGATAAACAATCTTAGCCAATTATAATCACATCCATAACAGAAAATAAAAAGCAAAGATAAAGGGAAGAGGAAACTGAAGCTCTCGGCGTAAAACCTCTCCGTCACCCTCCAAGCAGTCAATAATCCACTAGAAAATGTAGTTGGGATACATGAACAATAATAGACCCTCCAAGTCTAATCTACCGAGGTACCTAAGCCATCCAAGCTTCCTGCTCCAACGAGGTTGCGCCGAACCTTTTTCTTTTCTAGCTTACCGGATTCCGCTATAGCCCATAGCATCAACCACTGAACATTGGTCCCTTCCAAACTGCTTCCCTTAGCACCAAATGAACCTTCTTATAGACGTGGGTGTGGTGAGAAAAGGATTTGGTCAATGACCTCTCAAGGATGTATCAATGGAGAGGAAGAGAGTAGAGGAATTTGTAGAGTCTCTTAGATGAAGATTGGGGATGAGGTAATCTTGTTTTTCTCTAGGGTTTCTCTCACAAAATTCTCTCTGGAAGCTCTCTATATTTCGTGGGAATGAGGGTCTATTTATAGTGGTGTGTGTTTGGAATACGAAGAGTCAGTTTTTCTCAAACAGGACTGGTTGGCGGCTTGGCCTCGCGACTGGTCCAAGTCGCGAGTTCAAGTCACGAAGTAACGGCCTGGCCAGCCTGGGACTTTTGTCCTGTAGTGCGACAGTTGGCGCAACCCTTCAGCTCCCCTATGTGCTTCTCACATGCCTGCAGTTGGTGGCTTGTCAGTTGCGAGTCTTAGCCGTGAAACTCTGCTTCTTTGCACAAACTTGAGCTTTTCTTCACACTCTCTTCACACACTACCCTTACAAGTTTCCCACCTAAATATAGGGTTACTAAGTGCTAAATTAGAAGCAAATTGGCACAGAATAAAGCCAACAAGATGGTTGATAAATTTCAATCTTACAAAACAAATCAATAAATTTGGGAAATTAAGCACATAAGTTTCTCACACAGTTGAAAATCTATAAACACCATACATTATCATCAACTGGAAAGAATGTTGCTTCATATTCTAATTCATAATCCCACATTTGTATCTGTAAATGAAAAATTAACATTACTAAGATAATCAATCCTGTGCTCCAATTGCCATTCAACTTTGCAATAATCCCTCAGTGTCACACCCTTGAGTCGTCCTTGGTAGCAGATGTGCTCCTTTCTTTGCTTGTACAAGTGAACTGGATTTGTTCGACAGTCATCGCTCCAGGGGCATAATAATACAATGGCATAGGCATTTTGGACGGAAGGGAAGGCAATGGTGCTTCATAATTAAGAACCTTAATTGCCTGCCTTATAGAAGGTCTTAAAGTGTGATCTGGATGAGCACACCATAGCCCAATAGTCATCAAACATTTCATCTCGTCCATGTCATAATCCCCATTTAGCGTCCCATCCACTGCTTCTAAAGCCTTTCCTCTCCATATAGCTCCCACACCCAATTGAGTAAACTAATCTTTGATTCTCCTGCCTTTGGCTCCACTACTTTCCTCCCACATGCGATCCCTAATTCCACCACCCCAAAACTAAAAACATCTGATTCCTTACTAAACTTGCTTGTAATAAGACACTCTGGAGCAATATAGCCCATGATTCCGGCCAAATTTGTTGTTCGTGAGCCTAGTCCATGGTCCACAAACCTCGCTAGACCGAAGTCACCAAGTTTTGCGTTGAAGTTTGAATCTAACATCACATTGCTCCCATTCCTCATGGAGATAAGAGTAATCCAGATGCTAACCCATGAACAATTTTGGACCTCCTTGGCCACAAGAGATGACTTTTCTTGCCAAATAAATGTGAATCTAGACTTCCATTTAGCATGTACTCATAAACCACTACGAACTCCTGTTCGTGGCTCCAACCAACGAGTTGAACCAAATTGCGGTGTCTCAAACGACTTATAGTTATCACCTCAGAAATGTACTCCTTTTTTTCTTGGTTAGAGTTGCTTGATATCTTCTTCACTGCAATTTCCATGTTCATTTTTGCCAAGAAACCTTTGTAGACACCTCCAAAACCTCCTTGTCCTAGCTTCCCTTCCTCTGAAAAGTTATTAGTTGCCACAACTAAGTCCTTGTAGGCGAACATTTTTGGTCCAGTTCCTTCTATTAGATCTTCATCTTCTTCTACTTTTTTTCTTTTGGAATTTCTCCACAAAATGTAAGTGCCAAAACTTACCCCAGCAATGAAAAGCACCAGTCCTGTTATTAATCCTACCAACCACATCTTAGAGTTCCCTTTCCCTCCATTTTGCGTCGAACCCAGATCCAAAGTTGAACTGAAATTCCAACTTCTGATCGCTTGGACTGGGACTCCTCCTCCAGTTGCTGCAGAGAAGCCCATCATCACTTCTTCTGGGAGAACATCTCTCAACTTTACATTATGAGTAAGATTCAAGGGTAGGTTTGGAAGATTCAAGTATTTCAAAAACACACTGAGAATGTCGGAGGTTCCATCATAGGAGATTGTTGCCACCAAAATGTCCCCGGCGGTCAGATTCCAAGCACCGCTCACCTTGGAGACAAGGGAGTTCACGTCGATACCAACGTGGTTGTCACTAGGATCATCCCGCCACAGTGTATCTAGCCATGTATCGAACTCCCCTGCTACCATCTGACTTGATGACTTGCCATCAGTTATGCGATTGAAGAGACCCATCCGACCTCCTCCGGAATTTATAGGAGCATCAACTGAATCTTTTGAAGTGATAAAGAATGCAATGCCACCACCAAATCTTGAGCGTGATGATGGCCCACGAGTTCTGATTACGAATTCAAAAGTAGTTGTGAAATTTGTTGTGTCATTTGCAACGGAATCCCACAGTGGGATGGGTTTGTAATAGTATGCTCGGCCTACGGAACCACCAGAACTATCAACGTTATCGGTGAGTCGTATTGACCGGTGCCCATCAACTTGGGCTTTCGAGGCTGTACCAGAAACTGTGATGTTGTTGTCATTAGGTAAGAAGTTCGGGAAGGAAAAGCTTATCATGGAGGTTGTGTAAGGGAAGCAACAAAAGAAGAAGACAAAAAGGAGGGGAAGAGAATATAAATATTGAGAATCCATAAGATGAATCAATGAGGAAGAGGCAGTTCCTATCGGAAAATGAGGAAAAGGAATATAGTTATAATAACTGTGATTGGAGGTATAAATATAGAAAAAAGCTCAACGTGCATGGTACGGTATATATATATATATATATACACTACCTAATATTTTCTGTTGGATAAATAATTTGAAATTTTCATAGTTGAATTACATGATTTTTTTAATTTTAATAAACATGCCAAATTTCATCCCAATCCAACTTTATTTATTATATGCTTCAGAAATTCATTTTTGATGCATAATTTAAATTAAAAAACTTGAACTTTAAATATTTGATTAAAAACATAGTTATTAATAAATGATCTTTGTGAAATTTTGTTAGCATAAAAAATATATGAAGATAATATAAGTTAAAATTTGTATCATTTAAAAAAAAAAATATTGAGTGGTGTAATATTCTTTTTGATACAAGATTGAATTCTATTCTAACCTAATCTAAGTGTATATGTGTGTGAAACTCTCTCCTTGAAACTTGAACCCCGGCCCTTACCTCTCACACCCCACAAACACTTATACTTATGGAGTGATCATCGCACAAAAAGTGTGCGGTGGTGAGTGGTGTAATATTCTTAATGTTACACAAAGTAATTAATTTTTCTTTTATGAGTTCTAACCGCTTTTAATGATTGCTCTTTTTTATTAGATTAAAACACCAATAAATTTTTGGGGTAAACAGTGATTGAATTTCAAATTTTTTTATTCAACCACCCAAAAAAAAAAAAATTTGTATCAATTGAACTAATTGGTGCTTATCAAAATAAAAAGAAAATGTGAAAGACAGTAGGTGTTAGCCTGACTAGTGATAACTTTGTATTTCTTCTTTCTAGAGTGATTTGCGCTTAGATCTTAGTTGGGTATACAATAAACAAATTTATAATTAGAGGTTGCTATTCTTTGATCATGTGGTCATGCCTTCCAGTGCCATTGCTTGCTGCTCGTAATTGGTGCTGACATAGCTTCGCTGGTGGCAGCAAATGAGCAAGACGTTTCAAACACTCCAACTGTAAAAAATGGACCTTTTACTAGATTCATAATAGTTCTGGAACTCTGGCGTGCTTGACTATGGCTGTGGTACCAATATTAGGTCAACTGGATTTTGAACAATCTACAACAACAAAACCGTTGGCTTTTGTTTGAAGTGATGGGTCCTAGACTCCTGGTGGAGAGTTGAAGAAGGTGATTAAGAAAGGAGAGTGGGAGACCGTGAATACAATGTGTAAATTACATCTTATCCACTTGTGATTTAGCCAAAATTTAAGTTAGTTACTTGTAGTTTGAAATTTGACACTTATTTACCTAAGGTTAGCTTAGTTAAGTTCTGTAACCCACCTCTATTAAAAACATGGCTAAATATGTAATTTTGCTTTCTTTTCCAAACTAATTAGGGAAATGCCCCTCTTTTGAAACTCGATTTTCTCAAAATCGAGTTATAAAAGAAAAATAAAAAAAAAATTATAGAGCCCTATAGTGACATTTTAAGCAACTTATAGTGACGTTTTAAGGACCTATAGTGACGTTTTTTAACTTGATCACCATGAAGTCTAGTTACATGCAATTATTATTATTTTTTTTTACCTATAACTCAATTTCATATATATCGAGTTACGAAACACCACTATAGGTCCTTAAAACGTCACTATAGGCTCCTTAAAAACGCCACTATAGGGCCTCAATTGATTTTGAGAAAATCGATTTTCAAAAGAGGGACATTTTCCTAATTAGTTTGTAAAAGAGGGCAAAATGCTGGAATGTTTTTTTAGAAAGGGCAAAGACCAATTTTTTCCATGGAATCTACCCAAAGAGATACAAAGTATAAAACAAGTATTTTTGAATAATCATTGTCTAATTCCTCATTTTAATTACATTAAATACAAAGTATAAAACAAGTATTTCTGAATAATTATTGTCTAATTCCTCATTTTAATTATATTAACATCTATACGTAGTGTTTAGAGCAACCTTCTTTTTGTAGTCGCAAGAATCAGGTTAATCGGACATTTGTGCAAAGAGTTACAACAAAAATATTGAGACAGTGTAGGATTTTTCCAATTTTGGCTTGAATGAATTTCTTTCTTGCTTTTTTATTTTATTTTTTATTATTTTTTATTTTTTTACACATCTTTGACTTGTTTAATGCTTCAAAAAACATGCCTCAATTGATCTTAACTCTTGAATTCTCTTGGTTGCAAGGCCGGCTCTATGGTATAGGCAAATGAGGTGGTCACCTAAGGCCCCCAAATAGAAAATGACCTCCAAATTTTAACCAATAGAGTTATTTCTTTCATTGTAATAGTATTAATTAAATCAAAATATTAGCCAATAAATAAAATAATATTTTTTATCAAATGAAAATCAAGAAAAAAAAAGAGAGAGAAATACATTTACAATATTTTTCACAACAAATCATAAGTGTCAAATTGTTAATGGTTGCTATTGGTGGGCCAAAAAATAATTTCAATGGTGGGTTCAAATTAGAATCTATAATAACCTAACACCTAGAATTTGTTGTGACAATATTGTGAATGTAGGATTTTTCAGAGGGGAAAAAAAAAATTCACAACAGTTGATTGGCAAATTTTTACTATGGCAAACTTTTACTAGTTTTGATAGATCCACCACTAACATCACATTTTTATTTACAACTATAAATTTACCACATCAAGTGTGAAAAATTTTGTCAAATATTTTGTGTCTATAAGCTTTCTCAAAAAAAATTCTACGTGATTAATTAGTAATTTTGCATCTTAATATATCATATCACATTTATCATGCATGTAAAAAGTTCTTTAATGAGGTATGAATTTTACGCTATATAAAACTAGTGTGGCTTACTCTAGTAGCAAGCACCATCATGAACAAGAACATAGAAAGGTGTGGTTTGCAACATAAAAATGCTAGCTAGTAAACTAATCCTAAATGTATGTAACAATATCCTTCAGCATGAAATTTAACAAATTTTTATAATGAAATTGGAAAGGGGTCATTTCCGACTAGTCCCCAACAAAAGTTTGATATACTAAGTCTAGGTATAAATTATCTGCTGATGCTAAATTATAATGCATGGAGGCAAAACTGAGGGAAATTAGTAATAATTTGGTAACAATGATTGTAGCAAGGGAAAAATAAGATTGTTTATCCGAACTAATTCTTTTAATATATGCCAAAGGGATAGACTGTTACTGCTGCAAAATGATCGAAGAAATATGATTGTATTATTATACATTGTTGTTCTCCTAAAACAAAGAAGTTCTATTCATAAAGCTACCTCTCGATTCGTCTTATCATGTACATTATTATAATTGCATTTTGTTGGGAAATTTAGACCCCGATTGATAGAATTAATAAGTTTTAAATCCAATTTTTTAATTAAATTTATTATGAATAAACCTTGTTAAAACATACTAACATCAATATCATGTCAAAAATAAATGCAGCAGAGAAGTAAATAAGACAAGATATGATGACCCAGAAAAACCAATGAAACAAACTAGTTTCACAGTAAAAAATCTGAGGGAAAACCTTCTTAAAAAGCAATCTATTATAGTAAAGAGAATTTTTAGATCTAGTACAAAACCTTTGTGCTTAGACTCTACAATTCCCATAGATGAACTTACAGCAGAAATTTTCTATCGCTTCAGAACTTCAGAACTCTTCAATATATGAACACCACCCTTTTGCATAGATCCCAGTACATGACTAACCAAAAGATACACGGCTCCCAATACGTGACTAACTCACCAACTTGAAGAAGATGTTGGCTGCAAAGTTCTTCAATTTATCAACAATGAAGATCAAGAAGCACTTGATTACAAAACCCTAAGGGGCAAAAGACACAGCAGCTTCTTCTAGAGAGAATAAGGTATCAGTCACCTTTTGCATATGTTCTCATTGTATTCTCTTATGTGACGGCCTTTGATATAAGCCTTATATATGTCTAGGATTGTGAGAAAAGAAACCCTACACAAATACATAAGCATGAGCCGAAAATCAAATTTAGAATTCTGAATTTCGTAATTCTCGATAGATAGCTATCTATTCACAGCTGTTGAGACCTCGATAGATAGCTATCTATTGGCAGCTATTGAGACTCATTAAACCTCGATAGATAGCTATCTGTTGACAGCTGTTGAGCTATTTGTCCAGCTTTAATGAACAACTTCTCTTCACTTGTTTTTGGTCCAATCTTCATGGCTTTAATACTAAACTTGAACAACATATTTCTTGAAGTACTAAACTCATCCTAGATCTACCTAATTACAAGTAAAGTGCGCTTTGTCAAAAAATTAGCCAATTACATAAAATATGTCCTTAACACATTTAATTAAGTTTTCAAATTCAATAGTAAAGATCTTATTTTTTAAAAGCTTGTAGGGAACATGTGTGTGAAATATATATATATATATATATGTATATTCTAAGGAAAATAGTACCCGATGAGGCATTAGTCATGTTTGCACTATACTAATCCTAATTGACCTAGTACATATTTACAGTAAATTCAACAAGTCCTAGCAACATATTATTATTAAATTGGATGTAATACCATTTATTATAACCTAATTAAGGATTAGTCACATCTTTACCGCACCCAAAATGACTAATCAAACTATAATTAGGACTTTTCTTAATTGTTTATATAACCAAACTTGACCTAATACACTGTGTAATTCAATTCAATATTCAATCTAGCTAGTTGGGGTTATCACATTTTCTCTATATACCCCTTATTGTATAATTTGTTGATTAGCATGTGCTGTTTACTTTTAAGTGCTAATTATGTAAGAGTGACTTGTCTAATGAACGCTGAAGGTTAACTTAGTGCATTATTTGGGAAATTGGTTTGGATCTAGTGCCTTGTTCATTGCACCCATTGAGATGTGGACATGTGTCAAACACTTGTCACATGTTTAGTTGTATACATTTTAACAAGTCCAATGCATAAGAGTACTAGACCCAATCCTTGTCTAGAATTTTCTAAAGTTAAGAATATATGATGATAATAATTATTTTTTGTAGAATATCTCTGTATTTTATATTCATAGGTTCCTTTTAATTTAAAAAATAAATAAAAATCATATGCTAAATTTGTCATCTAATTATTGAGATAACTTTAATTTAGTTATCCATTCTTCGAGTTGGCATCATGATCTGCATTGCATCTTTAGTATTTTATTTCATTTTCTAATTGATATTTCTTTGGGTTTATTCAAAGCCACAACTTTTGACTGCACATTCATCACTCTTTAGTGTAAAGGGCAATTATGAGTTGCCAAAAGCTGATAAATCAAGTTTTACTGGTAACCTAGCAAATAGTAATGCATACAGGACAAAGTCTATTACAAAATTAGTTGTAACTTAAGACTACAACCTTACTCAATATTTTTTTTATTGGAAGTTAATTTTGACAAGTCTACTATTGGATTACATATTCTTCTTATATCCTCAATGCTTGTAAAATTTCTAAAAAATTAAAGATCAATAACTATGTCATCAATAAATTGTTTAAATTGCAAGTTTTTATAGTTTAAAATTATGCATAAAATATAATCTTATAGATTATAAAGCAAATAATATTTAATTAGTACAAAATTTGACATGTGTATTAAGAACATAAAGAACATGTAATCAAATGGTTAAATTTTCGAAATATGTAGTAATATTAGTGATATTGAGTAAGTTTGTAACCTTAGATTACAACCTTAGGTTACAACAAATTTTGTAGCTAATCATTGTCCATACATTAAACCTGATGTGTTTTAAACTTTTAAACTGTGGAATCCTTTTATTTTGTTTCTACCCACGTTTCATGATGGGATATACTAGCTTTTCAACCCGGTTTTAAGGAGGAGAGTCAAGCTTGAAACAATTTTTAATTTTTTTTACTTAAATCTACACATTTGATTACATTTAAGGGTTAAGTCCAAATTACCGCTATTCTGTAAAAAAAAAAAAAGGGTTAAGTTCAAATTAGTGAAGGAATAGTATTAGGAAAATGATAAATAAGAGAGAGAGAGAGAGAGAGAGAGAGAGAGAGAGAGAGAGTTTTATATTTAGTAATAAAAATTGTTCAAATTAGTGAAGGAATAGTATTAGGAAAATGATAAATAAGAGAGAGAGAGAGAGAGAGAGAGAGAGAGAGAGAGAGAGTTTTATATTTAGTAATAAAAATCTTCGACCTGAGAATCTTCTTTTGCGGTAGGAAATATCATTCATTATGCCATACAAAATTTCTTAATTCAAATGTGAAAGGATTTCCTTTTTTTTTTTTTTTCGTGAGTAATCGGACATTAACCCAAGGATGAGATATAATGCTAAGGTCGACTCTAGACCATCAGACCATACAGTCCCAATCAAATCATTTTTACCATTTTTTCAACAACTTTAATACCTCATTTGGTTCACTTTGTTACTAATCTCGGTGAAAGATTCCCTATTCAACTATAGCAAAATTTTGTATTTTGCCGCAATGAGTGACCTATAATAGACTAGATTTGCAATGAAGGGAGTTGACGATCTTAAAACAGGGGAAAAATGGGAAGAGAGGGAAGATTAGGAAATAAGAGAATATGAGTAGTACGTGCATGCTACAAATGATTCGTTATAAGACACTAGGTTGTTGTTTGGGCAATGAAATAGTTTTGAGATGATGATAGAACGGTATATGATGAATCTTTTGGGAAAGATGAGTGTCTTGATGATTGTTGGCGTAGGTTTCTCCCCCTATTTTATATGAGTTATGCTGGTGTCACATTTTGTTGCACAATTTGTGCCACAACTCGTCCACGTGCTGAGTTGTGAGTGGTGGAGGGGTGATGGTAGGTCCACGTGAAGACACCCCTCCACCACTCACAACTCGCCACGTGGGCGAGTTGTGGCACAGGCATAACTCATTTTATATTGGAGATTAGCTTGATTAGGTTAGAAATTGCCAAGATTCCAATACTGAGAAGTGTGAGAAGTCAATATCTTGTCCTCTAAAATGGCAAATGGTGTGCACCATCTTCATGGGTTGGCTATGCCTATTTCACATCTTTGGAAACAAAGTTTGGCAAATTGATTTTGTTTTAGCCATAAGGAGAAAGGGGTCAACCTCGCCATTGCCACAACAGGGCCGGCCCAATATAATTTAAGGTTTAAGATGACAAATTTATGTGGGGATTTTTTATATATAAACATTAATTAAATACAATTAATGTTAGAACCTATTTCCCCCTCCCTTGTGTGTGTGTTTGTTTCTTAAAAAAATTATTTAATACAAATTAAAGTAGGACTAATTAGATATATTAAATATAAAAATTGATGAATAATATTAACTAAACTAAGGTTAATTGATTAAACATCATAGTTGAAGCATAAATTTTAACAAAAAGAACTAAAAATATATTATTTTAAAAAAATGAACTTACTTTAACTTGGATACATGACCATGCATGGCAAAATGGCCAAATACCACATTTTTTTTGAAATTTTTAGCAAAAAAACACTATTTCAGAAATAAATGGCGATCTACCACTTTTTCTAGTACTCGAGTCCATGACACTCGAGTACCCTATTTTCTATTCCACCGTGGCACGGCTGATGTGGAAATTGCGCAATAAAAAAAAAATAATGTGGTACTCGAGCTTGGTACACTTGAGTACCATGCAACACAATAACCCAGTATACCAAGCTCGAGTACCTTTTATTTGTCGATAATAGCAAAAAAAAAAAATTACAAGGTACTCGAGCTTATTAAATTCGAGAACCTTGTAACTTTTTTTTTTTTTTTTTTAAGGATTATCGACAAATAAACATAAAAATAAAAATAAGCAGCTTTTTATTGTTTTTATTTATTTATATAGAATCATTCTAAAATATAGAGATTTTAATTTGAGCTCGAGTACCTTGTAACTTTTTTTTTTTTTTGGGGATTATCGACAAATAAACGTAAACACAAAAATAAGTAGCTTTTTTATGTTCTTATTTATTTAAATAGAAGCATTGTAAAATATAGAGATTTTAATTTCAAAATATGAATTTAATTTCTACATTAAATTATTTTCTGTATAAACTGTTTTTAGCATTGGCAGAAAATTATTTTCTGTTTAGCATTATTTAAAAAATTGTTCACTCTCTTTTTTGCATAAATTATTTTCTGTTCACTATTTAAAAAATTGTTCCCTATTTTCTCATAAAACACCTAGTGAAATCGTGTTTTCTAAATTTAAAAGCCAAATCTGAACGCTTTTCATGTTTGAATTTCACAATAATTGAATCTATTTTTCTGCATAGATAAAATCTGTTTCTACATTAATAAAATTTGCTCTCTGCACATCATGCTTACAGCATATTCGAATCTGCTTACTGCATTCATAAAATTTGTTTTCTGCATTAAGCAAAACTGTTCACTGTTTTCTCATAATTGTTCGCTGTTTTCTGCATGAATTGTTTTTAGCATTGGCATAAAATTATTTCCTATTCAGCATTATTTAAAAAATTGTTCACTCTCTTTTCTGCGTAAATTATTTTCTGTTCACTATTTAAAAAATTGTTTCCGGTTTTCTCTTAAAACACCAAGTGAAATCGTGTTTTCTAAATTTAAAATTCAAATCTGAATGCTTTTTCATGTTTGAATTTCAAAATAATCGAATCTATTTTTCTGCATTGATAAAATTTGTTTCTACATTAATAAAAATTTGCTCTCTACACATCATGCTACTGTATATTCGAATTTGCTTACTGCATTCATAAAATCTGTTTTCTGCATTAAGTAAAACTGTCCACTGTTTTCTCATTAAAAAATTTCGCTATTTTCTACATAAACTGTTTTTAGCATTGGCATAAAATTATTTTCTGTTCAGCATTATTTAAAAAATTTTCACTCTTTTTTCTACGTAAATTATTTTCTGTTCACTATTTAAAAAATTGTTCCCTGTTTTCTCATAAAACACCTAGTGAAATTTTGTTTTCTAAAGTTAAAAGCCAAATCTGAACGTTTTTTCATGTTTGAATTTCACAATAATTGAATCTATTTTTCTGCATTGATAAAATCTGTTTCTACATTAATAAAATTTGCTCTCTGCACATCATGCTTACTGTATATTCGAATCTGCTTACTACATTCATAAAATTAGTTTTCTGCATTAAGTAAAACCGTTCACTGTTTTATCATAAAAATTGTTTGCTGTTTTATGCATAAACTGTTTTTAGCATTGGCATAAAATTATTTTCTGTTCAGCATTATTTAAAAAATTGTTCACTCTCTTTTCTACTTAAATTATTTTCTGTTCACTATTTGAAAAATTGTTCCTTGTTTTCTCATAAAACACCTAGTGAAATCATGTTTTCTAAATTTAAAAGCCAAATCTGAATGCTTTTTCATGTTTGAATTTCACAATAATCGAATCTTTTTTTCTGCACTGATAAATCTGTTTATACATTAATAAAATTTGCTCTTTGCACATCATGCTTACTGCATATTCGAATCTGCTTGCTGCATTCATAAAATCTATTTTCTGCATTAAGTAAAATTGTTCGTTGTTTTTTGCATAAACTGTTTTTAACATTGGCATAAAATTACTTTCTGTTCGGCATTATTTAAAAATTTGTTCACTCTCTTTTCTTCGTAAATTATTTTCTGTTCATTATTTAAAAAAACTGTTCCCTGTTTTCTTATAAAACATCTAGTGAAATCATGTTTTCTAAATTTAAATGCCAAATCTGATTGCTTTTTCATGTTTGAAGGTAGGCAAATAGACGGACACAATCATTCAGCTGCTTGATGCTCTAGAAAGGTAGATTGTATGGCTAAATGCAGATTTTATAAATGCAGAAAAATATATTCGATTATTGCGAAATTAAAACATGAAAAAGAATTCAGATTTGACATTTAAATTTAGAAAACACGATTTCACTAGGTGTTTTATGAGAAAACAGGGGACAATTTTTTAAATACTAAACAGAAAATAATTTATGCAGAAAAGAGAGTGAATTTTTTTTTTAAATAATGCTGAACAGAAAATAATTTTTTGCCAATGCTAAAAATAGTTTATGTAAAAAACAGCGAACAATTTTTATGAGAAAACAGTGAACAATTTTACTTAATGTAGAAAACAGATTTTATGAATGTAGTAAGCAAATTTGAATATGCATTAAGCATGATGTGTAGAGGGAAAATTTTTATTAATGTAGAAACAAATTTTATCAATGCAGAAAACTAGATTCGATTATTGTGAAATTCAAACATGAAAAAGCATTTAGATTTGACACTTAAATTTATAAAACACGATTTCACTAGGTGTTTTATGAGAAAATAGGGGACAATTTTTTAAATAGTGAACATAAAATAATTTACGCAGAAAAGAGAGTGGATAATTTTTTAAATCATGTTGGAAAAAAAAATTTATGCCAATGTTAAAAACAGTTTATGCAGAAAACAGTGAACAATTTTTATGAGAAAACAATGAACAGTTTTACTTCATACAAAAAACATATTTTATGAATGCAGTAAGCAAATTCGAATATGCTGTAAGCAGATTCGAATATGCAGTAAGCATGATGTGCAGAGAGAAAATTTTATTAATGTAGAAACAGATTTTATCAATGTAGAAAAATATATTCGATTATTGTGAAATTCAAACATGAAAAAGCATTTAGATTTGGCTTTTAAATTTAGAAAACATGATTTCACTAGGTGTTTTATGAGAAAATAGGGAATAATTTTTTAAATAGTGAACAAAAAATAATTTACGCAGAAAAGAGAGTGAAAACTTTTTTAAATAATGCTGAACAGAAAATAATTTTATGCCAATGCTAAAAACAGTTTATGCAGAAAACAACAAACAATTTTTATGAGAAAACAGTCAACAATTTTACTTAATGCGGAAAACAGATTTTATGAATGCAGTAAGCAGATTCGAATATACAGTAATCATGACGTGCAGAGAGCAAATTTTATTAATGTAGAAACAGATTTTATCAATGCAGAAAAATAGATTTGATTATTGTGAAATTCAAACATGAAAAAGCATTCAAATTTGGCTTTTAAATTTAGAAAACACGATTTCACTAGGTGTTTTATGAGAAAACAGTAAACAATTTATGCAGTGAACAAAGAATAATTTATGCAGAAAAGAAAGAGAACAATTTTTTTAAATAATGTTGAACCAAAAATAATTTTATGCCAATGCTAAAAACAGTTTATGCAGAAAACAGCAAACAATTTTTATGAGAAAACAGTGAACAGTTTTACTTAATGCAGAAAACAAATTTTATGAATGCAGTAAGCAGATTCAAATATGCAATAAGCATGATGTGCTGAGAGCAAATTTTATTAATGTAGAAACATATTTTATCATTGCAGACAAATAGATTCGATTATTGTCAAATTCAAACATGAAAAGCATTCAGATTTGGCGTTAAAATTTAGAAAACACGATTTCACTAGGTGTTTTATGAGAAAACAGGGAACAATTTTTTAAATAGTAAACAGAAAATAATTTACGCAGAAAAGAGAGTGAAGAATTTTTTAAATAATGCTGAACAGAAAATAATTTTATGCCAATGCTAAAAAAATTTATGCAGAAAACAGCAAACAATTTTTATGAGAAAATAGTGAATAGTTTTACTTAATGTAGAAATTAAATTCATATTTTGAATTTAAAATCTCTATATTTTACAATGCTTCTATTTAAATAAATAAGAACATAAAAAAAGCTACTTATTTTTGTGTTTATGTTTATTTGTTGATAATCCCCAAAAAAAAAAAAAAAAGGTTACAAGGTACTCGAGCTCAAATTAAAATCTCTATATTTTACGATGCTNTATTTTTGTGTTTATGTTTATTTGTTGATAATCCCCCCCCCCCCCAAAAAAAAAGTTACAAGGTACTCGAGCTCAAATTAAAATCTCTATATTTTACAATGCTTATATTTAAATAAGTAAGAACATAAAAAAGCTACTTATATTTGAGTTTATGTTTATTTGTCGATAATCCAAAAAAAAAAAAAAGCTACAAGGTACTCGAGCTCAAATTAAAATCTCTATATTTTACAATGCTTCTATTTAAATAAATAAAAACATAAAAAAGCTACTTATTTTTATTTTTATGTTTATTTGTTGATAATAAAAAAAAAAAGTTACAAGGTACTCGAGTTTATCAAGCTCAAGTACCTTGTAATTTTTTTTTTTTTTTGTGATTATCGGCAAATAAAAGGTACTTGAGCCTGGTATACTCGATTATTGTGTTGCATGGTACTCGAGTATACCAAGCTCGAGTACCACATTATTTTTTTTATTGCCCAATTTCCACATCAGCTGTGCCATGGTGGAATAGAAAATAGGGTACTCGAGTGTCATGGACTCGAGTACTAGAAAAAGTGGTAGATTGCCATTTATTTCCAAAACAATGTTTTTTTGCTAAAAATTTCAAAAAAAGGTATTTGGCCATTTTGGCCATAATTATACAGCCCCAAACATACGCACAGTACACAAATAAAAATTTATATCCCCCACTTGCCTAAGTAGGTCTTCTTTTGTTGTTCTTCGTCCTCACTTTAAAATGGAGTAACTTCCTATAAACCAAAAAAATAAAATAAAAATATGTCTTTTGAATCAAAGATTTGAAGAAGAAAGGAAGAAAAGAAAAGAAAAGGAATTTACTAAGTGTGCAACTCATTGAAATGTTGGTCCATCACAGCTTTTGTAGGGAATGCATTTTGGCATTGGCAATGATACTTGTATTTCTCATGCTTGTTGAAGGTATGTGAAAACTCACTAGTATAAATACTATAATGAGTTTAGACCCCAAAATTTAAATTACGGTTAGATTACTTTTAATCTACTCTAAACAATGCGAAATAAGAGAGATAATCAATTGGGACTACTAACTTGTGCATGGATAAACATAATTAACAATTAAGTAAAAGCACAAGTAGTAAGGTAAGAAGGGAGTAAACACAAGATAACACTACCATGTGTTATTGAAGAGGAAAACTGCGTGATACCTTTGACACATCAGTTGTTTGAACTTCTAGCATATGCTTCTCACGTGGCCTTTCGCGCATTGTAGCAGTCGCGAGCAAGTCGCGCAATCCGTTATTCTTCATAGTTCTTCACCAAATTGAACATTATACCCATTACATTTAATCCCACAAAAACACGGGTAAATGGTTGAATAAATTACAATCAAATTTGACACAAAATTAATGTCAATATACAAGAATTGAAAATCACAACTTTATAGTATAGATGCGCAAATGTTCAGAAGATTCAAACATTATGTCACAGTGAACGCATCCACCTTCTAATCCTCTGAACAAAAATAAATAGAACAACATGTAAAATATATTATCAAAATTTGGAAATGATAGGAACCCCTATATAGATAATAACTGTTGTAATATTGCATTTAGTTAGTTACAATTCCAAGCATATTAATCACATTAACACATGTTAGAATTATTAATGCACATTGGGAGTAATAGAACCATTAGGATAAGACCATGTGGGCCAATAGAATAGTTTTATAGTTCTATAAATACCTACTTGTAATCACATTTTCATTATTGAAGAATAAATCAACTCATTGCTTAGTGCATTTCCTCTATCTTTCTCTCTTAATATTTTTCTATGGAGGATGATTACCTTGAATAAAGTCAATTTTCCCATCATTCCCATACACTCCCCTACAATTCCCACTTGTCTCCATTAGGAACACCAGGTTCCTAACAAGTCTCATGCAAACTTATACTTCTTATGCATTCTTAATGCGTGTGTTTTCAATTCTTCCACACTGTCAAATTTCAAAGCACGTGCAAATAGAGTGGCCCTCAACTTCCTTCCTATTTCAGTTTTCTTGGGAAAGGAAAAAACAAAAATGAAAATGAGTAACAATTAGAATTAGAGAGAAGGAAAACAAGATCAATAAAGATTTGGATCAGAAAGAAATAAAGAACAGTTTGTAATCGGAAATTGGCACACCTTTCTTGAATTCTTTTTTTCCCCTACTCATTGTTTTCTTTCTTTGTTTTGTGATGTATCCTCACCACGTTGTTTGCTTTTTCTCTTTCTCTTACATGAGGGTGCTGGAGAAAGTGAAAAAAGAAAATGGATGGAAAAAGAATAATAGTTAGAATTAGAGAGAAGGAAAACAAATACCAATATTTACTTGGAGTTGGAATTAGATTGGAATGGGAAAGAAATAAAAAGAAAAGGCACTTTATAATCAGAAATTACCTTTCTTCAATTTTTTTGTTTTTGCTTTTTACTCTCTTTTTCTTTTATTTTTTGTAATGCAACCTTGCTGAACCATGTGATAATATCATCTTGTTGTTTGCCATTTTCTTGCTATTGAATGAATGAGGGGCGGATAAGGGAAAAAAAGAATAAGGAAATTAATAACCTATGAAGCACGGGTGCGTTTCGGGACTCGGGTGTGGGAGTGGGTGCGGGACTCGGCAATTTTTGAAAAAGTTGGGTGCGGGTGCGGTGGGACTCAACGATTAAAAAATTATTAAAAATATTTTTATTTATATTTTTAATATATTTTTAAGCATACTTTTTTATATAATAATAATAATAATAATAATAAAGTTTTTGACACTTGAATTATTGACAAAGGTATTAAAATAGATAAGCTTCTCATAAATAATAAATAAATAAAAAGATGTGACTTAGCTCAAAAATAAAATAAATGATATATGTTGTAAGTATTAAAAAAGGTGTTGCTTCCTATTAAAAAAAAAAAAAAAAGGTAATGTGGCTCTCACGCCTCTGCTCTCATGTGTTTGGTCAGAGAGGCATGAGAGCCACAAAGAAAAAACTAAGCTTTTTTATCTCCTGGGAAAGTCATAAGAAACAAAGCTCTTCAAAAGAGAAAAGAAAAAAAGAAACAGAACAGTGAGTTACCAAGCAAAGAAGAAGAAGAAGAAGAAGAAGAAGAAGAAAGGGGTTAACGCCGGTGAAGAAGAAGATGAAGAAGCAAAGAAGAAGAAGACGAAGAACAGTGATATTCGGCCGAAATCCACTGGTATTTCGGTTTTAAGTTTTTTTTTCTTCTTATAGGCCGATTTCCTTTTTTTGGCCGAAACACACCGATATTCGGCCGATACAGCCTGAGTCGGCTTGATTTGAGCTGCGTCGGCGTGAGTCAGAGAATCCACGTGGCAGGACGTGGCCTAACGCGACACAGACGCGTGGTCAGCTGCATCTCTCCTGCTTTGCCGCATCCCGCCGAGTCGGACGTGGGTGCGGCTCCTCTGGAGCCGTGTCCATGTATTCTAGTTAATAACCATTAGAATGGGAGATGGACTAGACTAAACGGTTAAGTAAGGAGAGAGTATAGATAGCGAAGAGAAGGCACAAAGCTGAGAGAACTAGCCGTGGCCCTCAAAGTTAAAAATTCACATAGATGATATTACTAGTGACAAGAATATCATCTACATATACCAACAATGCAGTGAATGAAGAGCCTAGAGAATGCACAAGGAATAATCAACTCTTGATTGTTTAAAACCAAGCTCAAGAATAGTTGCTAACAATTTTACATACCATTTTCTTGAAGCTTGCTTCAAACCATAGAGGGACTTCACCAATCTACAAACCAAAGGAGAAGATAAATTAGAATGCTCCCCCTTACTATGAAAACCAGTTGGCAATGTCATATACACTTCTTTTCATAGCAGCTAAAGAAAGCAAAACCCAAACAAAGACAAATTTTGCTACTGAAGAGAAGTTTTCCATATAATCCAATCCCTCCCTGTGAGTATAACCTTTAGCAACAAACCAAGCCTTATACCTACTAACTGTACCATAAGGATTTAGCTTAATCCTATAAACCAACTTACACCCAATGGGAGTCTTGCTAGTAGGTAATGAAGTCATTATCCAAGTGTGATTACTCTCTAAGGCTGAAATTTCCTTGTCCATAACCACTATCCAAGCAAAATGTTTAACTGCTTGGAAGAAATGTTTAGGTTCTTGCTCAATGGAACTGATGGTCAGTTGGTAGATTGGTAATTATGATCAAGATGGGAGTATGGTAATTAGGATCAATATGGGAGTATGTAAGAGAAGCCGTACTATCATATGGAGAACCTAAAGTGTGTATGGTTGCATTACAAGAATAACTTGTAAATAAGTTGGTGGTTTAGGGGTTTGGATGCCTTTCTTGTTGGAATAGGTGAAGAGTAGTAGGAATAGGTGGAATAGGTGGAGAAGAATCAGGTACAGAAGGAGAAGGAGGGGAATGAGTATCTGGGGGAATGATAGTGGACATTTAAGTATTTCGGGAAGGAGATGTATTAGTAGTATGAGAAGGAGAATCAAATGTTTCAAAAATATCAGTTGTAGGAGTAAGAGTAACAAAAGTGCTAGTGGAATGAGAAATAGAATCAATTGTAACTAGAGGCAAAAGGAAAAGATGTTTCATGGAATCAGTAGATAGATTTAAGACTTTATAGCCTTTGATTCCATAGGGTAACCTAGAAAAACATACTCTGTAGCTCTAGGTTCAAACTTGGATCTGTTATGTGAGAGAGTAGAAGCATAGCAAAGACATCCAAAAGTTCTAAGGTGAGAATAATTTGGAACATGCCCAAAAAGAATTTCAAAAGGACTTTTATTTGACAAAGAAGAGGATAGAACTCTATTAATTAAATACACTACAGTTAAAACACAAAGCCCCCAAAAAGACAAAGGTAAATGAGATTGGAATTTAAGAGCTCTTGCAACATTAAGAATACGCTAGTGCTTCCTCTCAACAATAGAGTTTTGTTGAGTAGTACCTACACAACTAAGTTGATGCAAGATGCCTCTTATTTTAAAGAAACCAGTCATGATGAATTCAATTCCATTGTCACTCCTTAGGCATTTGATTTTCTTATCAAATTGATTTTCAACCGTGTACAAAATTATTCTAACAAAGATTGTGTCTTAGACTAATATTAGAGTAAATACACCCATTTACAACTTGAGAAATCATCAACAATTGTCAAAAAAAAAAAAATTTAACCATCAATAGTTGGGACAAAGAAAGGTCCCCAAAGATCACAGTGTATAAGAACAAAACAAGTTTTGAAACATGAAACACTAGGCTAAAAAGGAAGTCTTTTTTGTTTAGATAGAGGACAAACATCACAATGAAAATTTTTATTTTAACTGAAAAGAGGTTCATTATTGTTCATCAAAGCCAATTTGGCATTTGATATACGCCCCAATCTAGAATGCCAAACATGTGGCTGAATAGAATTTGTAGAAGCTAAAAGAAGTGTTGTCTTGAAGCAGATATAGTCCATAATACTTTCTACCCAGACCAATTGTGCTCCAAGGAGCAAGGGCTTGGATAAAACACAAAGAACCAAAGAAGATAAGACAACAAAGAGTGGTTTTGTGAGCTAACTCACAGAAATAAGATTGAAATTGAATGAAGGAACACAAAGTGTGAGAGACCAAAACTATTTGGGCCCTCTCAAAAAGAGATAGGTATCTTTTAGGGTTTTTATTATTGTGGAGTCACCACTTCTTTTTTTTTTTTTTTTCTTTTTTTTTATTACAAAAAAATAAGAAAAAAACTAAAAAAGTACATGAATAACATTGAGTTCTTATTGATTTGAACAATTACGATTGATAGAAAGAAACTTTACATAGTTTTGGTCCTAATTACAATCTAAGTAAAGAATCACAAAGCTCTTTTCCTAGTTACAATTGTTAGGATTAGTGCCCTTAAATCCTATTGTATGATGCTATGTATGATATTAAGTTTGACATTGTGTATGACATTATGTATGACTTAATATTGTGTTTAATGAATTTGTTTTATTATTATCTGAAATAATAGTAACATGAATATTCGGACATTATCACGTAGTCCATGAGATGCATAGTATGTGATTTATGTGAAGAGTCACAGAAGATAAAATCACAAGTTCTTTGTAAACTCAGAATTATAGTTCGTAGTCGGTGATGAAATTGGGCATTTCATCTGCGAAGACTATAACATATCAATCATGATGATTTGTCTTGATCATGGAAGTGGTGACTTCTGGTTGATGTGTTAATATGTTTTAAGAGTTAAGACATATTGAACTGGACCGCTGTGAGATTTATTATTCTCCTAAAGACTGTCAAAGGAATAATAAATCTCACGACTTGTATTTGCATGAACTCTTAATCCTGAGAGAATAATGGACCTGATCATGAGGTGTAGGTTGCTTTGATATATCGGGAGTGAGATCTTGAGTTATGGTCAAAACCTTAGTATGTTGGGCAGCCACATTTAGTGTTGATGGAACATGCATTCTCAAGATGGAATTCATAATCTCTTAACGGAGATATAAAATATTCCCTTGAGATAAATTTAATGAGTTTGTTATTCAGAGAGTTAGGCCTAACCACTTTAGTGAGACTAAAGTATATATTTATGGAATTGGATTTCATAAATATATAATGAATAACATTAAAGGATTAAACCGGGTACTCAAGAATTAAGATGTAGTAATTTACGAAGTGGCAGTCTACATTAATGACTTTGTATTACTACGAATATTTTATGAAGGGTTACATGTATAATAAAGTCTTGGGATATAATTTATAGATAAGACTTAGATTGCAACTATATTTATATAGTGGTATTAAATATAGTTAATAGTAACTTTGGACTTGTCAAGAGTTGACAGAAAAACCCAAGGCCCATTGGAGCTAGTGTTTTATTGGTCCTTTTTGGTCCCACTCCAAGCCACACACTTAAGCCCAATTGGTAAGGCCCAAAGGCCAGCTCAATTAGATAAATTGGTTAGATACAAAGGGAAAAATGTTCAGATTTTTCAGAGTGTGAAAAACAACATTGAAATGGTGTGCATGTGAGTTTTTGTTACTCACTAGTCATCCCTTTTGTTACCAATTGAGAGACCACACATCTTGGGCGTTAGTGGAATTGGAGTGAAGATTAAAAGTAGTCCCAAGTGCTTCAATCTTCGGTTTTGAAATTCACCGCTTCAAGGTACGATCTCTTGTTTTCAAATTCTGAAATTCACTTAGTACGTGTTATCAATATCGAATGAAGTAGATCCATTTAAAACTTATTTTCTGCTACACTCATCTACAATTTCCATCAACAATCTACCAAAAAAAAAAAAAACTACTTTACGAACCTAAGTCTGTGGTTCGGGGGCTAGGTTACAGGATGGGAGGGTGTTAAGCATGCATCCTACTCAAACAAAATCCATTCTTCTAGACTCTAATGATCATTTAAGTACCCATTAACATACAATGATGAGATGCAACATGTGTTTAAATGATAAATCTAAAATTAAGTCAAGAAGTGAACTTTATGAATCTACTCTCTTTAGACTAAAAGAAACTTTGAAAAGCTATTCAAGATCTGTTTTTATTTAGAACATAAGAAACTTATAGAGAAAAAACCAGATCTATTTTTATTATGAAAGAGAAATAGTAGATTGAAAAGAAAAATTCAAATATATTTTCATTATGAAAAAGAGCATGAGATTTGATAGAAAAAATCTAGATCTGTCTTTATTGTTGTAGAAAACATGAGATTGAAAGAAAGATTTAGATTTGTTTTTATTATGAAAGAGAACATGAGATTTGATAGAAAAAATCCAAATTTGTTTTTAGTTTGAAAGAAAAGATGAGATTTGATAGAAAAATCTAGATTTTTTTTTTTATTTGGAAGAAAATGTTAGAACATATGTGATTTACTTGTTAGGAACATATGTCACTATTTTATGTAATTAGCTAATCCTTTGACAAAACGCACTTTACTTGTAATTGGGTAGATCTAGGATGTCTTTAATACTTCAAGAAACCTTGTTTCAAGTTCAAGTGTTGAAGGCATGTAAGTCTGTCCAAGATTCAAGTGTGAGAAGTGCTGTTCATTAAAGCTTGACAGCTAACTCGACAACTAGCTATCTACCTAGACCTGTAGAGCTGTTGAAGCCCGTGGCTCAACAGCATCTCGACAGATAGGGTATCTGTCGAGGTTTATGAAATTCATATTTTCTATTATGTTTTTCATTTAATCCATGATTGTATGCTTGGACTTTCTTTTCTCATAACCCTAAACATATAAAAGGATTATTTTTTAAGGGCCGTCAAAGATGACACAAGTTGCATAAGTGTTGAGTAAAGTTTTTTCAAGCAAATTGTGACAACAGACAGAATTTTCCCTTTTCATCTCTCTTGTGAAGAAGTTGATGTGTTTGTGCACCATAGGGTTTTGTAACGAAGGAGCTTCTCAATCTTCATCATCTAGATGAACTGAAGAATTTTGCAGCTAACAACCTTTTCTAGTTGGTGTTTGAAGTCGCGTACTGAGATCTACGCAATTGGTTAGTCATGTACTGGGAGCCATGCATCAAAAGAGAGATTGTCACTACAGAAAAAGTCTAATTAGGTATTGGGATAAGGGTTCAACTGTAGGTTGGTATAAGGTATTGGATTCCTTTACTTGTAACTGCTTGTTGTGATAATAGTGGATTCTTGGGAGTGGTGATTTTAAAATCACCCAGTAGGGTTTTTACTGTTTAGGTTTTTCCATTCGTAAACAAATCATCGTGTCAATTTATTTTCCGCTACATACTTAGTTTTATTAGTGATTTGTTTGTGCTACCACGCGTTTGTATGTTAATTTGATTAATTAATAAACTTGGCTAATTAATCAATTAATTTCATCACATGGGGTTAATATGTTTTTGGCCTATCAAGTGGTATTAGTGCAGGCACACTCTGATTAAGATTAATCTTTGCTGTGTTGATCCATTGACCCTTGTTTGTTATGGATAGATGACAGTCTCTTATCATACCTCTTTATTTGATGGCACTAACTATGCATACTAGAAAGTACGTATGAGAGTTTCTTGCAGTCTTTAGATGAGAAAGTGTAGCAAGTTATGGAGATAGGCTGAACCAAGCCAAAGGAAGCGCCAGCTGATTGGGATGATGCTAAAATCAAGGTGGCAAACTTCAATAGCAGGACATTGAATGCTTTGTTTAGTGCAGTCACTAATGAGGAATTCAAGAAGATAACCTCCACTAAAACTACAAAGGAAGCATAGACCATTCTCTAGACAACCTATGAGGAAAAAAGGCTGTCAAGGACTCGAAGCTTCAAAGGCTCACTTCTAGCTTCGAAGAGATTAAGATGGAGGAGGATGAGTCATTTGATGAGTTCTATGCCAAGCTCAAGGACATAGTGAACTTAGCCTTCAATCCTGGGAAAACCATTCCTAAACCCAAGATTGTGAGAAAGGTGCTCAGATCTCTACCTGAGAGATTCCATGCCAAGATCATCGCGATTGAGGAATCAAAGGACATCGATAAGATTTCGTTGACAGAGCTGGTTAGTAATTAGTAGACCTATGAGCCAGGTTTAACAAGAATTGGCAAGTCGGGTAAAGGCAAGAGCATGGAATTAAAGGCTAAGAGCGGTGATACTGATGAGTTTTCAAATGATGAGGATTCTAAGATGAAGTCCTACATTACGAGGCAATTCAAAAAGTTCATGAAGAATGCCAATGGGAAGGGCTTTGACAAGGACCGTAGGCAATCTAGTTCTTCTCAATTCAAGAGCCAACATAAAGGGAAAAAGGATGCTAGGGATGGCAGTTAGTACACTGTTCTTTCAGGACCAAAGTGCTTTGGGTGTCAAGGCTTCGGTCATATAAAACAAGAGTGCCCTACATATCTCAAGACCATTGGAAAGAGCAAGACACTTGCTATTACTTTAAGCGACATCGAGCCTAAAGATAATTTTAACAATGAGGATGACAGAATCCTAAATGCCTTCACTACCACTTTCAATCCTACTGAAGGATTTTTGAAGATATGGATGAAAAAGAAGAATTGGTGGAGTCCAAGTTTGAGAAGATGGATGAACAAGATGACATCCACACAGCCTATGCAAAGTTATACAAGGTCTCAGAAAGTATGAGAAGTTGTATAGATTGACCACCAAGAAGCTTAGTGATGTGGAGCTTAAGTGTGAAGAGCTTTCCACAAAGTTCGATGAAGCCAATCAGATTGGAGCATTGAGGTTTGAGAATAACTTCTTGGCTGAGAAGATCAAGAAGCTTGAGGCAGAACTGTTCCAAGTCAGAGCTCAGCCGGAAAGGACTTCAAGTGCTAAGCTCAATGAAATGCTGAGTCTTCAGAAATTTGCTTCCAATCGAACCGGTTTAGGGTATGATTTTTTACAAAACTATTTTTTTATAAAACTTTTTTTAAGCTATTTTTATAAAACTGCATTCCCAAAAAAAAAAAAAAAAAAACTGTTTTCTTTATAAAACTGTATTTTTATAAACTATATATTTTTTTTATAAATTTTTTTTAGCTCTTTTTTTTTTTTTTTTTAGAAACCTAAATGAATCTTTTTTTTTTAATAATTTTTTTCAAAACTAAAAATCTTTTTTTTTCATTGCTTTGTCTAATTTTTTTTTTTCTAAAAAAAACAAAATCTGTTTTCTCTAAAAAATAAAGAGGCTGAAACATATTAAAAAAAAAAAATACAAAAAAAATCTTCAAAAAAATATTTTCAATGTTTTCAAAGGCTTTTCTTGAATATGTCAAAATTGTTTTCTAAAATAACAAGTGCACGTTTTCAAAAAAGGAAAGATGTTTTTTTTTTTTTTTTAGAATCAAGACAGTAAAATATTATTAGCTTAGGCCACTCAAATCAGCCATGTATACAAAGTTAAGTTCTGGTGGTATTTCTTCCATCTAGATTGACAAATCAAGGGTAGAGGATGCTCGTCGAGCTAAGGCATGTGCTAAACTATTACAATGTCTCCTAACATGAGATAAACTAAGCGATGAAAACTGAGCCATGAGCATACGAATGTCTGCAAGTAAATGACCATAGTGAATCAGAGAATTGACACCCTTTGCTAAAGATTTGATCAAAACTTTAGAGTCTCCTTCAAGAGTGATGTTGTCGAAGCCAAGTTCAATTGTAAGCTCCAATGCTTTCCGTGCCGCCAAGACTTCCACCTCTATAACTGAACCAGGTAGAGGTATTTGCTGAGTAAGAGAAGCCATGATCAATCCATGGTCGTTACAAATCACAACTCCCAAGCCAGCAAGTCCTTCTTCAACAAAAATCGCGCCATCGAAGTTGACTTTATAAGTATCTTGAACTGGTGCCTGCCAAGCTGCTACCTGATGAGGTCGGGTTTGGTGGATGCCAACGCTGCAAGAAGCTTTCTCTAGGAGTCGATCTTGAGCAAATTCAACCACCTGACCGAGTGAGAGTGCAGGCTTGCCTAGGCGCAAATTATTCCTCCTATTCCATAGTGTCCATAGCACAGCAGTAAAAAGATCGGGCTCCCTATTACCTACAAAAATAAGCTCAAAAATATCAGTGAAAGAGGAGCATGCCTGAAGCATGTTGTGATTCCATTGACGTCGAGACCTCCAAACGGGTTGGAAAGCTGGGCAGAGGAACAAGGCATGAACCACATCCTCTTGATGCAATTTACAAACATCACAGCAGCCCTCAGTAATGATCTTTCTATGGATCAGATTAGTCTTGGTTGGCAATGAATCCTTGCAAGCCTTCCAAGCCAGGTGCTTGACTTTATTTGGAACCTGAAGTCCCTAAATTTTCTTCCAAAGAGGCACGAGCACCGAATTGTCTGAAGGCCCAGGCAGGCCATGTTGCTGTTACTCATGAAGATACCTGTATCTGGATTTGACAGAATAGACTCCACCAGGGTTAAAAGGCCAAATTAGGACGTCATCCTGTATGGAGCGGCAGAGAGGCATATTTTTTATAAGGGTTGCTTCAAAGTCATAGAACAAATTATCAATGACATTCACCTTCCACTCCTTAATGTCTAGGTCAACTAAATCAGCCACCAACCTCACTCCTCTCCCTTCAGCTCGTGGTGATAAAACCTTGGGGTGACATGAGTTGGGCAGCCAGTTCTCACCCTAAATAGGAACAGACCTGCCTGACCCAACCCTCCATTTTGCTCCTCGTTTAATCACGTTCCTACCCTTCATAATACTCTTCCAAGCATACGAGGAGTTGGCTGGAATTTTGGCCTCTATAACCGATGTATTAGGGAAGAATTTTGCCTTGAACACACGGTAGAATAAAGACGACTTGTCATGGAGCAAGCGCCAAGTTTGTTTGGCCAAAAGCGCATCATCGAATAGAGACAAATCTTTGAACCCCATATCTCCCTGTGTCTTAGGCTTACAAAGGTCCGACCACTTCACCCAGTGAATCTTCCTATTATCACCCCTTTGCCCCCCAAAAAATCTACAAATCATGCTCTCAAGTTCATGACAAAGTGAGGTAGGAAGTTTGAAGCATGCCATGGTATAAGTTGGGAGTGATTGCACCACCTCCTTAATTAGTATCTCCCAACCCGCCTGACTGAGTAACTTACCCTCCCACCCTTGAATCCTCTTCCATACTTGCTACTTGATGTAGGTGAAACTTTCCTTTTTATTACGGCCAACTAATGAAGGAAGTCCAAGATATTTCTCATAATGCTGAACAACAATAACACCTAACAAGTTTTGAATCATTGTTTGAGTATCTGCATTGGTGGATTTACTGAAGAAAATAATGGTCTTAGTACGGTTAATTTGCTGCCCAGAAGCTCTCTCGTACGTGGCCAACACCTCAAGTAAGCTTTGCCACATAAAAAATAAAAAATAAAAATGTTTTCTAAGGAAAATGTGTTCGCTAAAATAACAAAGTTAACGTTGTAACTCTTCCTTCCAAGCTTTTCTTAGAATAGGTGTAGTTTGTGAATTTGTGTTCAAAGCTCACTTTCTTTGGTCTTTGAACATCCCATAGGCATGCATTGTTACTAATAAATTTTGCACAAACATGCCTCTTTTGTTATCTTTCTGCATTAAAAAAAAAAAAAAGAAAAAAAAAGAAAAAAAAGAAAGAAAGAGTGAATGACAACAAGGTGCTATTCTTTCAACCTTCTCTTTTCATTTCACTGTATTTGTCTTCTCTTTTCATTTCATTGTATTTGTTTTTGCATAGCTATTAGTATTCACATGCTAGTTATGTAAATAATAGGTATTCACATGCTAGTTATATAAATAATAAATATTCACATGTTATTGTATAATATGTTTATATGCTTTTGTCACATGTTATTTATGTATATACCTCACATGATTTGGTTGTATATTTTGATGGAGTTATTATTCACATGATAGTTCTTACATAAATATTTACTCACATGTATATGTATGTATATTGTACGCAAAAAAACTTTAAAAAAAAAAAAAATCAAAATGTCGAGTATTCCGTTTCTTTATAAAAAGTTATCGTTGGGAATAAATTAAAATGAAGTACTATCTTTGGATAGGCATTGTGGGATACCAAATACCTTCCCCACATGTAACCAAACTTCCAAGTCCAAGATCTTTGGTTCAAAAACTTTTGGTTTACCTTAATTAATGAACCTATAAAATTTGGTTTAATCAATTAGGTAACTTAAAATAAATTAGACATCTAGGTGACCAATCACACCTAATACAAAACCAATGGTTGTTGGCAGCTTCTAAAATAAAAATATGAAAAAGGGACTCATACACACACACCCCACCCTAGATACACAAGCACACCAAAGTCACATCGTCAAGGACCCAATGTGCGACTAATCTTGGTAAAAAAAGGGGGGCGTCCACAAGGGGTGCTGAATTTTGGGGTTTCTCCTCTATTTATAGAGGTGTATTGCTTAGAAAATAAGTTAGGGTTACTTTAGAATTCAGCAGACACAATTTGGGTCTAAGCTTATCCCCAAAAAATTGAATCTGATGAATTTAACCTGAACAAAATGTATCTGGTTCAATTTAAGGATTTGTGCTGATCAGCACTTTTCAACTGTCGATTGGCATTGCTAAAGTGCTGATTGGTACTTTCAACAGTTTCGCCCAATTTGCCTTCTTACACGTTTTTGCCACTTTTTTGGGCATTGTTCTGAGTTGGGAATTGTACTTGGACATGTCTTGGACTCGTATTCCCAATAAAATTTACATTAAGTTGATAATTAAATGTTTAAAATAATTATCTCAAAGATAATTACCCTAAAAACTTAATTATTAGCTCAATTTTAACATTATCAGTTTTTTTTTCTTTTGTTTCCATGCAACCAAACTAATTTTAATCAAAATAAACCACCAATCACAAAAATTCATTTAATTAATTTTAATTGTCAATCAATCAAAATTAATTTAATTTAATCATGTGTGATAAGTTCCACCCAAATGAATGCATGCAAATCATTAAAACTTGATCTTTTGATATCTTTTGATCCGACCGTCCTATTTGGAAACTGAGCATATTGTTGCGATCATTAGAATCTCAAGATCTTTTTTATGATATGTGATGAATGATTTTTGGGTACTTAGAATGATTATTTTGGTCATTTCCCAAGGTTAAATTATGAGTGCAAAATCGAGTTTCTACACACAGAACATCATGTAGAGTTAAAGTATTAGAAATTTGGACTGTCCCAATGTGAGTAACCAAGGAAGTTTGTCCATTAGGTAAATTGACATGAGTATGCAATATGGAAGTTATAGTGGTAAGAAATGTGATAAAATGTACCATGTGATTTGTTGCACCTGTATCTATGATCCAATCAGATGATCTAAAAGATGTTCTATCTATAACTTCATCCGAAAAAATGGAATGCTGAAAAGTTGGTTTGAATTGAAAAGATGTGCAAGAAAAGATACCTAATTGGTTTAGGATGAAATTAGTGTGGGAACCAGTGTTGGCTTGAGGTTGTGAGGAGGTTCCCACGCCAAGAAGACTATCAAGACTAGAAGTATTCACTGCATCTGCATGATGACCCTCATTGAAGCTTGAACTTGAAGAATTGAGAAAGACTAGTAGTTGTTCACATTAAGTTTTGGAAATGGGACACTAAGAAGAAAAAATCTAGAGAATATTTGGATTAACCACGGAATTAGAAATCTAAATTGCTAAAACTTGATTTGCATTGGAATTTCCCTTTCCTTTGTGCTTGTATCCAAGTACATACCTAAGCAATTTGTAACACTTATCCACTATGTGACCAGGAATGTTATATTGAGTGTAGAATTGTGTTTCTTTCCTAATTCCATTCTTGTTTCTGAAACTAGAATTTCTAGGATTTGCCTTAGAATTGGCATATAAAGCAGCAGCATCATTTAGTCAAAGCATTTCCATCAGCTAATGCATATAAATATGCATTTTGCATCACCAATACCCACTTTTTGTATTTTACATTACCACTTAAAAACACACCCTACATCTCATTTGTTGTTTCCCATTCCACCAAAATAAAATAATCTATATTTTATATTCACAACAAAAGAAGCAAAACCCTAACTAACTGTGACCTAAAACCCCAAACCATCACCACCACGGGGCCCAATCCGCTGCAACACACAAATCAAACCCCTATCCACCAACAACTCTAAATCTATCTCCACCAGCCACCACTGAACCTCAAACCCACATGATGAAGCCTCACCCACGAAAGCCACATCTAAGCAAACCCCATGAGATCCACATCTAAGCAGAACGATGACAACTCTCTATTCTAACATCGCCTCTAATCTAAATAGACACACCACCATCAAGCCCAACGCCACTACCATGACTTGTTGAGATCAAGATTCTCCATCAAACCCGAGGTCCACCATGACTTGTCAATCTGTGAGAGAGAGAGAGGTTGAGTGAAAATAATATTAGATTTTTATTTTTGCATTTAAGCTACAATAACATATATTTTTAGATGTTAAAGCATTCACATAAGTTGATGTAAAACTTCTAGTCTATTTTAGCATAAAAATCTACTTTTTCTATTTTACACAACTATTCAAAACTCACATTAGATTAACCATTCTACATTCTATTTCAATATAATATTCATTCTTCATTCATTTTTCACCATTATTTAAGTCCATTTTTCTCTCCAGTTTTCCTTTGCATTCTCTTCAAACAAACATAAGTTTTCTCATCAAACCAAAAAATTCCAAAGTTTAGAGTCATAAATAGGCAAAAATCCTTTAAAAAAATCATATTGAATTAATGATAAGAAAATAATTCACATAATAGAAACTAATTGTTCTAAACATGTCCATTAGCTTTGGCATAGGCTCACATGCAATTGAGAACTGGACTCCTATTTGCAGCTAAACCAAGGCTATTTCTTATTGAATAGGCTTTCTCCAGAATCTTCTTCAAAGGTGAAACCAAACTAAACCTTCAAACCCATCAAATTGAAGCTCAAAATGAAATCCAAAACCCAAAACAGACCTTAGAATTAAAGAACTAGACCTCCTTCAATGGCAAAACCAAATCAAACCTTCTTAGATGGCAGAACCAAATCAAGCTTCAAACCCATCGAACTGAAGCTCAAAGTAAAATCCAAAACCCAAAAAAAAAAAAAAAAAAAAAAACCCAATTTTTTCATTTTCTCTCCCTCACCTCCTCACCAATAAACCCAAAAAAAAAAAAAAAAAAAAAAAACCCAATTTTTTCATTTTCTCTCCCTCACCTCCTCACCAATTTCGAATTAAATCCAAATTCAGATTTCTACTTCACCTATTTTGAATCAATTCAAACCCATTTCAAAACCCATTGATTTGAAACCCAGTTAACCAATTTGAACCCATTTTGAATCTAGTTGACATGATGTGGTGGTAGGATGGCTGGAATTGTTTCTAGGTTAGGGACAAATCTAAAAGAGAGAGAGAGAGAGAGAGAGAGAGAGAGAGAGAGAGAGAGAAAGATAATTTCTAGGTTGGATTGGAAGAACCAATTGAGAGAAAGAGAAAGAGAGAGAAACAAAGAAATGAATAATAAAAAATTATATACATGTCTATAGTAACTGTGTATATTCTCAAGGTTACTGTAGTTATGGATGGTTTTAAATGTATTTTGCATAGGCTAATGTGAGTGATTTTTTGGGGTTGGTTGGGTAAAATGCTGGGCTTAAGTTATTTGACATGGACTGATGAAATGCTCTTCTATAGGAAAAATGCATTTACTATTGTAAAATACTTGTGCTAATGTGTGTGTGTGTTTTTAGTGTTTTTTAGCTACAGGGTTATGCAAATGAATTTTGCATTGCCCAATGGCAATGCTCTTACCATGCATTCAACATTGAGTCCTTTGCTTTTTGTTTTTATTTTAGCATGACTAGGAATGCCACAACTCGGTCTGAGTTGAGTTTAGGCTCCACATGAACTCGACCCAATCTCAGGAGTGGCAAAATAGAGGACCCATTGCCTATTGCCTACCGAGAGTATCAACAAGTCAAATCAAGTTGGTTTTTCCACGAGTTGAGTAAGTTTCGATTGAAACTGAGAGAAGTAGCAACGATCAAGATTTCGATGGAAAATGACATAGATTTGGTGAGATCTCTCTGGATCTAGTGAGATTAATCTTGGCCAATCTGGTGAGATCTCACCAGATTTGGTGAGATTTCATTGGATTTGGCAAATCTTGCTAAAGTTACCTTGGGTTTTTGGTCAAGTTTGTTAGGACATATGTGATTTGATGTTAGGAACATATGTCAATTTAGAATTGGCTAATCCTTTGACAAAACGCACTTTACTTGTAATTGGGTAGATCTAGGATGTGTTTAATGCTTAAGGGAATAAGGTTTCAAGATCAAGTGTTAAAGCCTTGTAAATCTGTTCAAGAAACAAGTGAAGAATTGCTAGATTTTAAATCTCGACAGTTAGTATCTATCGAGGTTTAAAATGATACTGAAGCCCAAAACTTGACAGCTAGCTCGATAGATACCTTTTCTATCGAGGTTAATGGAATTCAGTTTCTCAAAACTGTTTTTCATCCAATTCGTGAGTAAATATTTAGGCTTTCTTTTCTTACAACACTAAACATATATAAGGATTATTTTAAGGGTTGTAAAATGTTGCGTGAGTGTGAAGCAAAGTTTTGTTCATGCAAATTGTGACTGGAGACAGAATTTTCCCTAGTTCATCTTTCTCTTGAAGAAGCTGCTGTGTTTGTACACCTTAGGGATTTGTGACCAAGGAGCTTAATGAACTTCATTGTGTGATGAATTGAAGAATTTTGCAACCAACATCTTTCTCAAGTTGGTGATTAAGTCACATATTGAGATCCGCGCATTTATTAATTAGTCACCTGTTGGGAGCCGTGCATTGAAAAAGAGAGATTGTTACTACAAAACAAGTCCAATTGGGTATTGAGGTAAGTATTCAACTGTAGGTTGGTATATGGTACTAGGATTCTTTTACTTTTAATCGCTTGTTTTGATAATAGTAGATTCTCGGGAGTGGTGACTTTAAAATCACTCAGTGGGGTTTTTGCTGTGTTTCGTAAACAAATCACTGTGTCAATTTATTTCCACTACATATTAGTTAATTGGTGATTTGTTTATTCTACCACACATTTTACATGTTCATTGAATTAATTTATTAACTTATCTAAATGAATTGGTTAATTTATCACAAGGGGTCAATACATTCTTGACCTATCAAGTGGAATCAAAGCAGGTACACTCTGATTAGATTGTAATCTTTGTTGTGTGATCCATTGACCTCTATTTGTCATGGATAGAGGACAATCTCTTATCATACCTTCTTTATTTGATGGCATTAACTATGCATACTAGAAAGTACGCATAAGAGCTTTCTTGCAGTCATTGGATAAAAAGATGTAGCAAGCTGTAGAGATAGGCTGGACCAAGCTCACGGAAGGGCCGAGGGACTGGGATGATGCTAAGATCAAGGTGGCAAACTTCAACAGCAGGGCATTGAATGCTCTATTCAATGCAGTTACAAATGAGGAGTTCAAGAAGATATGCTCTACTGAAATTGCTAAGGAAGCATAGACCATTCTTCAATAACCTAAAGGAACCAAGGTTGTCAAGGATTCAAAACTTCAGAGGCTTACTACGAGCTTTAAAGAGATTAAGATGGAGGAGGGTGAGTCATTCGATGAGTTCTATGCCAAACTCAAGGACATAGTGAACTCAACCTTTAATCTTGGAAACCATTCTCGAACCCAAGTTTGTTAGAAAGGTGCTTAGATCTCTTCCTAAGAGATTTCATGCCAAGATCACCACGATTGAGGAATCAAAGGATATTGATAAAATTCCTTTGACAAAGTTGGTTGGAAATCTACAAACCTATGAGTTGGGTTTAACAAGGATCGAAAAATCAAGCAAGAGCAAAAGCATGGCATTGAAGGACACTAATGAGTCTTCAGATGAGGAAGATTCTAAGACGAAATCCTATATCACGAGGCAATTCAAGGAATTTATGAAGAATGCTAACGTGAAAGGATTTAACAAGGACTGAAAGAAATCTAGTTCTTCGCAGTTCAAGAGTCAAGACAAAGGGAAGAAAGATGCTAGGGATGGCGGTCAGTACACTGTTCCCTTAAGACAAAAATGCTTTGGGTGTCAGGGTTTTGGTCACATGAAATAAGAGTGCCCTATGTATCTCAAGGCTATTGGGAAGAGCAAGGCACTTGCTGCTACAATGAATGACATTGAGCCTGAGGATGATTCTGATAATGAGGATACTGAAATACTAAATGCCTTCACTGCCATTATAAATCCTACTTAAGGGATTGTTGAAGATGTGGATGAAGAAGAGGAATTGGTGAAGTCTAAGTTTGAAAAGATAGATGAACAAGATGACATCCATACAGCCTATGCAAAGTTATACAAGGTCTTGGAAAAATATGAGAAGTTGTATAGGTTGGCCACCAAGAAGCTTAGTGAAGTAGAGCTTGAACAAGAAGAAATCTCCACAAAGTTTGATGAAGCAAATCAAACTATTGGAACACTGAGATTTGAGAATAATTTCTTGGCTAAGAAGACCAAAAAGCTTGAGGCAGAATTGTTCCAAGTTAGAGCCTAGTTGGAAAGAACTTCAAGTGCAAACCTTGATGAGATGCTCAGTTTTCAGAAATCTGCTTCAGATCGAACTGGTTTAAGGTACGATTTCTTTTCTCCTAGTATTGCTACTTCTAGTTCTACTGTTTTTGTTCCTCCTACTAATAATGTTGAAACTAAGAACAATAATGTCAAAAATGAATTAGCTAGTGAGAACAAAGATAAGGGTAAATCTATCTTAGGAGCACCCCATAAGCTCGATAAGAAAGAGATTAAGAACCCTAGGGCTAAGAAGGGAAATACTCAAAAGTCCAAACATAAAAAGCAACATTTTTGTCATCACTGTGGCGCAGCTAGACTTACTCGACCTAATTGCTATAAGTGGTTAGCCACTTAACAGAGCAACAGCATGATCGCTTCAGGAAACCAGAATCAGTTTCCATCCTGATTTGCTCCTCTTAGAGATCTTTTCAAAGCCCTCATATGTCCTTTCAAACTTGAATGGTTTAAATTCTTCCCCCCCACCATCGGATCAAGGGTTTGCTAAACAGAAAGGTTCTTTAAAGGTGTGGAAGGAAAAGGGCTCCAAGTGATTCTGTCATTTCTTCTCTCTCTCCCCTTCTTGTTTTTGTTTTTGCATTACTTGTGTGTTTTGATTTCGTGTCTTAAGTCAATATAGTTTTGTGCATTACTTTGTTTAACATGTTTTTGTTTGTTTTCTTTTCAATTTTGCTTTATTTTGTTTTTCTTATATAAAAATAATTTTTTTTTGAAAAATCAACAAAATACAAAAATAGTGTGTGTTTGTGTACATTGGTAATTGTATACCTTGGATAGCCATTGAAACAAAGTTTTCTAAACTTTGTATCTTTTGTAGCTTAAATGTGCATTTCTATGTACAACTAAGCAAATGAGTTTTGTGGCTCATATTTGTAATGAGTAAGGTTAAGTAATCACTTGTATTTAATACTTGTATCACTCTTTTTGACGAGAAGGTCTAGAAAATCCTAAGAAAAATGCATAAATAACCATTTCACCACTGTTGCCTGCCAATCATGAAATGACATTTGTATGCTTCGGTATAGCAAAAGTGAAATGTCAAATGCTTAACATCATTGGGTATTTTTTTTCTATCTCTTATATGTCCATGCATGATTTGCTTAAAAGAAAAAGATGCAAAGAAAATTAAAAATAAAAAAGAATCAAATGCTTTATATATGATTGCAAGCGTGTATTCTAAGAGATGTGGGAGTTATAGGATGTACCTCGAAAATGATAATCCCCATCAAACAGTTATGATTGTGTGTGAGTTAAAGTGATTTTCTCATATCTTAAATCGTCATAACATAAAGACACTTATGCAATCTTGTAACGTTTTTCACACACAACATGCAATATTGTTTGCTACTTTTGATACATGTGTAGGTATAATGTGATTTGGCCATCATAAGGAATACTTGTGTAAATGTATGCTCACTAAACTGTCTTAACTTGTTTTTTAAATATAAAATTGGTTAGATGTGTTTAGTGTGTGTGTGTGTGCGTGTGTTTTGGATGTATGTGCTTAACATTTTCTTGTTGAGAGATGATTTTAAGAGCTTAAAATGTTGTTTGGATCATTGGTTGTATAGCATGCTTGATTGCATTCATATATGTGTTTTTCTCTTCTTGAAAAACTATTTTTAAGCAATCTCGACAGATGCTGGACACCTCTCGACAGCTAGGCTATCTATCGAAACCCCTCAGTTGTTTTTTATGACATTCTCGATAGCTGCTTGTTCCATCAAGATACTTTCTGGTTGCACGATAGCTTCTCGACAACTTCCTCAATCCATCAAGATTCCTTTGCTATGGACACCTCTCATTAAATCCTCGATATCTCTTTGACAGCTAAAAAGCGCCTTTCTAATTCTTAATACCTCTCGATTCATCGAAAAACTGAGTTTTCCTATAAATAGGATCCTCGCGATTTATGTTCTATTTCTCCCCGATCTCTCTCAACAGAAAGGCCTCTCTCCTTTTCCCAAACACACAAAACTCAATCTTTTCATCTTCCTCACTTCATTTTTGGTCTCAAGATCTTTGTTCTTCAACTGGTATGATACTTTCTCCCTCTTTATCATGCATTTCATGATTTTTCACCTAACTTTTAGGGTTTTTGAAATTGTTTGAGATTTTTTCAAAACTTTTGAGTTTTTGTTAAAATTTTGGGATGGGTTTTTGTTCAAATGGTTTTAAAACATCATGCATTGCATTACATTCACAGTATAACAATGTTTCATGCATTTAGATATGTGTTTACTTTGTTGAACTGATTGTATGCTGTTAGGTTTAGATTAGGCTGAGCCCATGATGTATTTTAAGTTTGTATGTCACATGTTCATGCATTTTTATGCATATGTACCTTCATTTCTTTATATTCTTATATACTGTTGTTGTTGGTACTTTTCTGATTCTCTCTCTCTCTCTCTCTTGCGTTAGACTGCTTTATGGCACATAAACACAAATCTACTCCATCCCAGAACCCTCTGCATTCTGAGGCATCTTCTTCTTCTGACCCTACACCCTATTCTTTATGATTCCGTGATGATAAAGCCTAAAAGGACTTTTTGGAGAACTTTTGTAGACAAGGCATTCATTTAGAATGCCACGTCGTTCTGTCAGACTTTTCCGACACTGACCTACCCACTGTTATTCACAGTAGGGGTTGGAAGTCACTTTGTGACATCCCAGTCACTTGTCCCTCCATGATCATACAAGAGTTTTACTCCAATATGCATGGAATCAATACTTTTGTACCTCATTTCTTCTCTTGTGTTTGAGGTACGCGCATCGTAGTCACTCCGAAGATTGTCTCTGAGGTACTACACATTCCTAGGGTAGCGCATCCTGACTATCCTGGTTGCGACCTGTTAAGACATATGTGTTTCATATGTTAGGAACATGTGTCACTATTTTATGTATTTGGCTAATTTTTTGACAAAACGCACTTTACTTGTATTTGGGTAGATCTAGGATGTATTTAATACTTCAAGGAACAAGATTTCAAGTCTAATATTGAAGCCATACAAATCTGTCCAAGAAACAGTGAAGAAATGCTGATTTTTTAAAGCTCGATAGCTACTCAACACCTCTAGACAGCTAGGCTATCTATCGAGCTCTTCACCTGTTTCTTATCGCGATCTCGACACCTCTCGATAGCTGGTGAATTGATTGAGAAAGCTCTTGTCCACTCAAGAGCTTCTCGACACCTCTTGATCGATCAAGCTTTACAAAATTCATATTTTTAGATTTGATTTTCGGTCCATACTTATGTGTTTGTGTAGGGCTTTTTTTCTCACAACCCTAAACCTATAGAAGGCTTATTTTAGTGGTCGTCACATAATAGAATACAAGGAGAATATATGCAAAAGGTGACTGATGCCTTATTCTCTCTTAAAGAAGCTACTGCGTCTTTGCGCCTTAGTGTTTTACCAAGTGCTTCTTGATCTTCATTGTTGATGAAGTGAAGAACTTTGCAACCAACAATCTTCTTAAAGTTGGTGTGCTAGTCACGTATTGAAAGCCATGCATCTTTGATTAGTCACGTACTAGGATCCATGCATAAAAAAGGATAGTGTTCATATATTGAAGAGTTCAGAGGTTCTGAAGCGGTAGAATGTTTCTACTGTAAGCTCATCAACGAAGATTGTAGAGTTTAGAAATAAAGGTTTTGTACTAAATCTGAAACTTCTTTTTACTATAGTGGATTGCTTTTCTATAAGGTTTCCCCTTCAGGTTTTTTACTGTGAAACTAGTTTGTTTCATTAGTTTTCCTAAGTCATCATATCTTGTCTTATTTAATTTTTCGCTGTGCATGATTTTGACATGATATTTATGTTTATTTGTTTTAACAAGTTTTATTCATAATAAATCTAATTAACAACTTGGGTTTAAAACTTATTAATTCTATCAACCAAGGTCTAAATTTTCCAACAAGTGGTATCAAAGCGGGTTCACTTTGGTTGAATTAATTTCCTGAGTGTGATCCTTGCCCCTTGTTGTTATGGATTTTGGACAATCTCTTTTAATTCCTCCTTTATTTGATGGAACTAATTATGCATATTAGAAAGTTCGTATGAAAGTTTTTTTGCAGGTTCTAGGTGAACAGGTATGACAAGCTGTTGAAGTTGGTTGGATTAAGCCAAAGGAAGCGCCGGTGGATTGGAATGATGCAACAATCATAGTGGCAAATTTCAATAGTAGGGCCTTGAATGCTTTATTTTGTGGGGTGAACAATGAAGAATTCAAGAAAATATCATCCACAGAAGTTACCAAGGAAGCATGGACCAGTCTTGAGACCACCTATGAAGGTACCAAGGCAGTAAAGATTATGAAGTTTTAAAAACTCACTAGTAGTTTTGAAGAAATAAGAATGGAGAAGGATGAAATATTTGATGAAGAAATAAGAATGGAGAAGGATGAAACATTTGATGAGTTCTATGCTAAACTCAAGGATATTGTAAATTCTGCCTTCAACCTTGGAGAATCTATAGTAGAATCCAAAATTGTTAGGAAAATCCTTAGGTCCTTGCTTGAAAGATTCCATGCCAAAATCACTGCCATTGAAGAAGTAAAGGACATTGATCAAATTCCTTTGACTAAGCTTGTAGGGAACCTTCAAACATATGAGATGAGATTAGGCTCAATGGGAAAATGTGAAAAGAGTAAAAACTTGGCTCTTAAAGGTATATAGGAAGAGATTGAGGACTCTAAAAATAAAGATGAAAGTGAAGATAAAGATGAAGATAAAGATGAGGATGATGATCTAACCTTCATAACTGATGAGATTATTAAGCTTCTTCAATTTAGGAAAAAGATTAAGGGCAAACCTCCTAGGAAATCTAAATTCTCTAGGTGTTAGGACATATATGTTTTAACTTGTTTAAGAACATATGTCACTTAGTTATGTAAATTGGCTAATCCTTTGACAAAACGCACTTTGCTTGTAATTGGGTAGTTCTAGGTGTTTTTAATACTTCAAGAAACAATGTTTCAAGGTCAAGTGTTGAAGTCATCAAGTCTGTCCAAGAGAAAGCAAGTTGAAGTGCAGAATTTTTAAATCTCGACACCTCTCGACAGCTACCTCGACACCTGCTATCTGTCGAGATTTAAAAAGTCAGATTTCCAATCTGATTTTCTTGGAATCCGTGAATATGTTTTTGGGCCTTCTTTTCTTCTAACCCTAAACATATAAAAGGATTATTTTAAGAGCCGTTTTGGGTGACACAAGTTGCATGATCATTGAGCAATCTCTGTTTAAGCAAATTGTGATCAACAGACGAAGTTCTTGACCTAGTTCATCATCCATCAAGAAGTTGCTGTGTATTTGCACCATAGGGTTTTGTAACCAAGCATCTTCCTGCTATTCATCATAAAGGATGATCTGAAGAACTTTGCAGCCAACCATTCTTCCTCAGTTGGTGTTCTGAAGTCGCGTACTTGGATCCGCGCATTGGTTAGTCACGTACTTGGGAGCCGTGCATCAAAGGTGGAGACTGTCACTATAGATCAAGTCCAATTGGGTATTGGGGTAAGGGTTCAACTGTAGGTTGGTAAGGTACTTGAGATTCCTTTACTTGTAACCGCTTGATTTGATAATAGTGGAGTTTCGAGAGTGGTGACCTGAAAATCACCCGGTGGGGTTTTTGCCATTAGGGTTTTCCCCATTCGTAAACAAATCACCGTGTTATTTATTTTTCGCTGCATATTTAGTTGATTGGTGATTTGTTTGTGCTTCCATAAAATTGCATGATTAATTGATTAATTAATTACTTGGCTAAATTAATTAATTAGGGTTAATCACAAGGGGTCATTCAGATTGTGACCTATCACTAGGAATGGTAAGAATGAGAAACCTCTTATCTAGTGCCATAAATGCAAAGGTTTTGGTCATATGAGGATAGAGTGCCTAAACTATCTTATGAAAGAAAAGACTAAGAATTCAAAAGATAAAGGGTTGATTGCTACCTAGAGTGATACTGAGGATGACTCTTCTAATAAGTATATGGATGAATGTAGTTACTTTATGGCTTTTGCTGCCTCAACCAATAAGGTGGTTGTGGAGAGTGCTAGTGATAGTGAGGATTCTTTTGATGATGAAGTACCCAAGAAGTTGACCCTTCAAGAAGCCTATGATAAGCTATGCACTGAATTCATAAAATCTGAAAAGACTTCTCATCTTTGTAGAAAAGAGCTTAATGAGGTAAAAATTGAAAAAACTAATCTATTAGTCAAACCAGATGAGACTTCAAGGTTAGTTGAGACTCTTATTGTGGAGAACACCTCATTAGAAGAGAAGGTCAAGAATCTTGAGGTTGAGCTTAATCAAGCTAGAACTCAAATAGAGAGGATGTCTAGTGCAAAACTTGATGAGGTATTGAGTACTCAAAAGCCTAGTTCTGATAAGACTGGCTTAAGATATGCTGTTTCCTCCAGCCCCTCCTCTTCTTCGGCTTCTGGGTCAAGGACTATCTTTGTGCCCCAATATGAGAAAGGTGATAAAGGTATAAAATCTAAAACTAATTTGGCTAATTCTAAATCCTTTATTAGACCTTATGTTTTTCACCATTGTGGTGTTTCTAGACACATTCATCCTAATTGCTTTAAGTTGTATCCTAAAAAGCAAGTGTCCAAATGGTCACAGGTTTCCTCTCAAAGACTTGCACCTTTGTTTGGAGAGTTATTAAAAGTTTTGAGTTTTTTAACTCAATTTCAAGAGAATTCTAATTCCTTTATATCTTTTAGTAGACATACTAGGACACGTGTCTTTTCATCTTTACAGCCAAAGACTCGTACTGTATGGGTAAGAAAGGAGCCTAAGACTTAATAGTCTTTTCTATTTGTCCTCTGCTTTAATTCTTTTTGTCTAAAGTAGGACTCTTTTTGCTTGATTTCTTATCTGTTTTTGGAATCATGCTTTCATGCATTTGCACATTTCTATCATGCCTTCATGCGTATGCATATTTCTTTCTGCTTTCATGTTGTTTGTCTGTTTTTGTTTGGTTGTTTAGTTCTTATTTTGTTTTGTTTTCAAAATAAAAATAAAAGGAAAAAATCAGAAAAATATAAAAACAGTGTGTGTTTTGTGTACATTGGTACTTGTGTACCTTGGATGGCCATTGAAACAAAGTTTTCTAAACTTTGTATCTCTTGTAGCTTAGATGAGCATCTCTATGCACAACTAAGGAACTGAGTTTTGTGGCTCGTGTTTGTGATGAGTAAGATTAAGTTATCTCTTGTACTTAACTAACTTAATACTCATATCACTCTTTTTTATGAAAATGACTAAAAATTCTAAGAGAAATGCATAAATAATCATCACACTACTATTGCTCGCCAATCATGAAATGACATATGTATGTTTCGGCATAGTAAAAATGCAATGCCAATGACATTTGTGTGCTTCGGCAAAGCAAAAGTGGAATGTCAAAAACTTAACATTATTGGGTATTTCTTTTCTTTCTTTTATATGCCCATGCATGATTTGCTTAAAAGAAAAATATGCAAAGAAAAATAAAAAGCAAAAAGATCAAAATGCTTTATATATGATTGCAAGCATGTATTCTAAGAGATGTGGGAGTTATAGAATGTATCTCGAAGGTGATAATCCCCATCAAACGATTATGATTGTGTGTGAGTTAAAGTAATTTTCTCATATCTCAAATCGTCATAACGTGTATACACTTATGTAATCTTGCAATGTTATTCATAGACAACACGCAAAATTCTTTGCTGCTCTTGATATACGTACAGGTACAATGTGATTTGGCCATCACAAGGTTTACATGTGTTCATGTATGCTCACTAAACTGTCTTGACTTGTTTTTGAAATATAAAATTGGTTAGACTTGTTTAGTGTGTGTGTGTGTGTATGTGTGTGTGTGTGTGTGTGTGTGTGTGTTTTGAATCTATGAGCATGATATTCTCTTGTTGAAAGATTTTTTTTTCACATGTTTTGCATCTTTCTATTATCTTGTCATCCGTAGCATCTTATTTCATTACATTCATGCATTTATATGGATTTCTTGTGCCCCCTTGATCATCCTTGATCGTTCTTGATCATCTTTATGTTTCTTGGGTGAAGAGTTCTAGCTTCTTATACCCTTTGTCAATCATGACAAAAAAGGGGAGAAATTGTGGAGAATATGTAGTTCCTTCTTAAGATTCTACATGTTAGGGGGAGAAATACATGTCAATGTAAGGGAGAGATGTGTCTCATCTTATTAAGGGGAGTGCTTACTTCCTTCTTCTTGTACACCGGTCTTGTGACCATGTTTACATACATTGTGCTTATCTTTGATAGATATGATGATGTATGTCTTCTTCACCTACCTCTACATGTGTTGTTTCTTTTCTATCTCCATACACATGTTTTTTATAACATGTATGCAATATATTATTTCTGTTTCACACTAAAATGCCTTGAAGAGTTTTGTTTAAAGTGTTTCATAAATACAGGTTGTCAAAGTCTACTAGCCACAAACTCTCTTCTTGCAAAGTTTTTCAAGAGTTTGTGTTAGAACAGATTTTATTGTATTCAACAAGTGAGTATAAGTTGAGTGATTTATGACTTCTCTCATATGTTCATTTGTTTGTTGTGGTTTTGTCATAAATTGCCAAATGAGGAGATTGTTAGAAAATATGTGTTTCACATGTTAGGAACATATGTCACTATTTTATGTAATTGGCTAATCCTTTGACAAAACACACTTTACTTATATTTGGGTAGATCTAGGATGTATTTAATACTTCAAGGAACAAAATTTCAAGTCTAGTATTGAAGCCATGCAAATCTGTCCAAGAAACAAGTGAAGAAGTGCTAATTTTTGAAAGCTCAATAGTTGCTTGACACCTCTTGACAGCTAGGCTATCTATCAAACTCTTCAGCTATTTCTTATTGCGATCTTAACATCTCTTGACAACTGGTGGATCGATCGAGAAAGCTCATGTCCCCTCGATAGCTTCTCAACACCTCTCGATCGATCGAGCTTTACAAAATTTAGATTTCCAAATTTGATTTTCGGCCCATGCTTATGTATTTGTGTAAGGTTTCTTTTCTCACAACCCTAAACCTATATAAGGCTTATTTTAGAGGCCGTCACATAAGAGAATACAAGGAGAACATATGCAAAAGGTGACTGATGTCTTATTCTCTCTGAAAGAAACTACTGCGTCTTTGTGCCTTAGGGTTTTGTAACCAAGTACTTCTTGATCTTCATTGTTGATGAAGTGAAGAACTTTGCAGCCAAAAATCTTCTTCAAGTTGGTATGTTAGTCACGTACTAGGAGCCGTGCATCTTTGGTTAGTCATGTACTGGGATCCATGCATCAAAATGGGTGGTGTTCATATATTGAAGAGTTCAGAGGTTTTGAAGCGGTAGAGGGTTTTTACTGTAAGTTCATCTATAGGAATTGTAGAGTCTAGGGACAAAGATTTTGTACTGTATCTAAAAATTTTCATTACTATATTGGATTGCTATTCAGGAAAGTTTCCCTCCAAGTTTTTAACTATGAAACTAGTTTGTTTCATTAGTTTTCCTAAGTCATCATATCTTGTATTATTTAATTTTCCGTTGTACATGATTTTAATATGATATTGATGTTTGTTAGTTTTAACAAGTTTTATTCATAATAAATCTAATTAACAACTTGAGTTTAAAACTTGTTAATTCTATCAACCGAGGTCTAAATTTCCCAAAACGATCGTCTACAGAATGTGTCCAAAGACGAACTCTCGTCTTGCTTCTGTGAGACACGTTCTTCTTGGGGTGACCGTCAAACCACCCATTGCTCAGGCTTTGCAAAAGGTTCGAGGTTCCTTAACATGATAATGACATTCGTTCTTTGTCCTTTGTCTCACTATAACTCCATTATGAAGCCTCGTGCCCAATTTTTATTGCCCTTCTTAGAGGATCTCTCTATATACTTCCCTTCTCACTTTATTCTATTCCTTATAGATGTCTATAGGGATATGGTAACCTGTGATAAGCTCATTTTTCCTTCGACTATCATGCAGATACTTCACCATTTTTCTGTCTCCTATCCTGAGTCATCTCATTTTTTCATGATGGGTGCCATAGATGCTGCTACTGTTAGATGGAGCATGGTGCAGCTTAAACCGAGGCAACCCCAGACATAAATAGTAGCTCCTCTAGCTTTTACTGCTCTATCCATCTCCGCTCCTTTGTCTTCTGCAGGTGGATTGACACTTGAGGCCATCATGGCACAGTTGGTGCACGTGGATGCTTGCCTTGACACTCTTAGTGATGAGTTATGTCAAGTGAACACTGGTGTCGGTCGTATCGCACGATGGTAGGCTATCATAGGTGGTTTCACTGTTACTTCCTTTCCATCTCCACCAACCTCTGAGGATGAGAGTGATGATGGTTCTGGTAGTGAGGATGCTAATGAGGATGATGGTGCTAGCTCACCCAATGATGATGAGATGTCTACTTGATGTACTTACCCTTTGTCATTCGTGACAAAAGAGGGGAGTAGTTTTGAGATGAAAGTAGTCATACTCATAAGGGGAGGGTTAGTATAGGAGATTTTTTGATAGGGGGAGTATGTATATGAGGTATGTAGTGAGGATTTTTGTATCTTTTCTTTTCCTTTTATTTTAGATACATTATCTCTTGTACATTGGTCTTATGACCACTTAGTGATAGAACACCTTGTACTTATGTTGATATATATATTGAGGTTGTTATTACTTTCTTTCATCTATCTTTACATGTGTTGTTTCTTTTCTCTCTTTATGCACATGTTTCTTATATAATGTATGTAATCTTATATTTCTGTTTCACATTAAGATTCCTTGATGAGTTTTGTTTAAAGTGTTTCAAAAATACAGGTTGTTAAAGTCTACTTGCCAAACTCTCTTCTTGCAAAGTTTTTCAAGAATTTGTATTATGATAGATTTTATTGTATTCAATAAGTAAATATGAGTTGGCTTATTTATGACTTCTCTCATATGTTCATTTGTTTGTTGTGGTTTTATCATAGATTGTCAAATGGAGAGATTATTAGGACATATGTGATTTAATGTTAGGAATATATGTCAATTTAGAATTGGCTAATCGTTTGACAAAACGCACTTTACTTGTAATTGAATAGATTTAGGATATGTTTAATGCTTCAAGGAACAAAGTTTCAAGATCAAGTGTTAAAGTCATGTAAATTTGTCTAAGAAACAAGTGAAGAAATGCTGGATTTTAAAGCTCGACAGTTAATATCTATTGAGGTTTAAAAAACTGCTAAAGCCTGAAACTCGACAGTTAGCTCGATAGATACCTTATTTGTTGAGATTTATGGAATTCAGTTTTTCAGAGCTGTTTTTCATCCAATCCATAAGTACATGTTAGGCTTTCTTTTCTCACAACTTTAAACATATATAAGGATTATTTTAAGGGCCGTAAAAGGTTGTGCGAGTGTAAAGTAAAGTTTTATTCATGCAAATTGTGACCGGAGATAGAATTTGCCCCGGTTCATCTTTCTCTTAAAGAAGCTGCTGTGTTTATACACCTTAGGGTTTTGTAACCAAGGAGCTTTGTAATCTTCATTGTGTGATGAATTGAAAAACTTTGCAACCAACATCTTTCTCAAGTTAGTGATCAAGTTGCGTATTGAGATCCGCGCATCTATTGGTTAGTCACGTATTGGGAGCCGTACATTAAAAATGAGAGATTGTCACTACAGAACAAGTCCAATTGAGTATTGGGGTAAGGGTTCAATTGTAGGTTGGTATAAGGTACTGAGATTCCTTTATTTGTAACCGCTTGTTTTGATAATAGTAGATTCTCGGGAATTGTGACCTTAAAATCACCCGGTTAGGTTTTTGCCATGTAGGTTTTTTCCTTTCGTAAACAAATCACCGTGTCAATTTAATTTCTACTACATATTAGTTAATTGATTATTTGTTTGTTCTACAATGCATTTTACATGTTAATTGAATTAATGAATTAACTTGGCTAAATCAATTGGTTAATTTATCACAAGGAGTCAACATATTATTGGCCTATCAAGGTCGATTTGCTCAAGTTTTGGAGGAGACAAATTGAGACCTAACCTGCCAAAATCAGGTTTTGAAGGCGAAGACCCGCCACCAACTACCATAGCCATAGGTTCAAATTAGTTTTGGCTCATGTTCGATTAGGTCACTCAAATGGGTTAAGTTAACGGGTCTCATGGACACCCTTAAGTACCCGTCTGGATACTACTAATTCAAGTAGCGTCTTCTTCTTCTTCTTCTTTTTTATTTTTTTATTTTTTTTTTGTGAAGAGCATTTCTCGTGGGATTATGCTTTTCCAGTGGGTCACGTACATTATTCACGGGACCCACAAGTACTTTATTCAGACAAAAAAACTTTAAAACTAGGTCCCATAGTACTATTCACACATTTAAAAATTATTTTGCTACAATGTTTTCAGTTTTCAACAAAATAAGCGGTATCTAAACAGACCCCAAACATGGCTTCTGCTTCCAATGTCCTTGGAATAGCTGATCCTGGGTTTCAGAATTCCCTTGGGACACTTGAACGGTCAGTATCAATGGCTTTCTTTGAAAATTTGTATGGCTAAGATGTAATGTTACCTTATGTCTGTCAATTGACCAAATTACCCGTGCCATTAACTTTTAGGCTATTCACGATTTGTACAATTACCATTTTGTACTTATGTTTGGATTTTGTAATATAAGAAAAGCCATCTTTGCCAAAGATGTTTGTATACAGGAGGAATGAACAAGATTCAAACTAAATGCTTCGGGAGACCCTTGGTATTATATTTTCATGAAATAAATTAACAGACTACCGAAAAGGCAAAAATATAGTGAGATTTTTATTTTTTAGGCGGGGTGTGGTTGAAGCAAAAAAGCAGATGCATGGCACTGGCAGTACGGCACTGTCCAAAAAAAAAAAAAAAGGGGCGGGGTGGGGGGGGGGGCGGGGGCGGGGGCGGGGGCATGTGATTAATGTTGCGTTGAATTTTTATGCACATTTTTAAAATGGAATCATAAGAGAAAGAAAACTATAGGAGTTTGATGAAAAATATGTTGTCAACTCTTGATCTACTCAATGAAGAAAAGAATCTTAATAAACCGATCAAACTAAAAAAAAAGTAGAATGACTAATACTTCAACCATCAACTACTTTCCAATAGACATCTATATATATATCCCATTCCTTAGCTTAGAAACTCCATACCGAGCAGTTTTGCAAGCCAACTTTGTTAATATTGACAATGGCTCCCCTCAAATTCTATTTATGCTTTTCCTAGTCCTGGTTTCCTTTTCGAGTTCCGAAACTCGTTCTACTAATATATATTTAAGCAAGGGCAATCAGCCACTACTTGAGAGTGCCAACGAGAACAAGGTATTTAAGGCTAGCATTGGAAGAGAAGTTGGAAGGCCTTTCATCAATCCCAACCGAGTAAGCCCTGGAGGACCAGATCCACGACATCACTAATTAGCTACTCACGTCAGGGCCTGGCGAAGCCTATGATCTCATACAAAAGCTTGTTGTCCGTGTCATTTGTTTTTGTTTTTCCATCTTGCTTTCATAGTCAATGTAATGTTTAATTGTGGGTTCTAGTTAGCTCAACTAGTAAAGTCTATGATAGTTGAATAAGAGATCAGGGGTTCAATTCCGGCCTACACTAAAAACTTATTGGTGTCTTGGTCTAATAGTAAAGAACTATTATCAGGAGCGAATGTTATAAGTTAAAACTCTCTCCAAAAAAAAAAAAAAATGTAATGTTTAATTATTTTGTTTTAATGGTAGTGCCTGGTCTCCCTCGTATGAGAACTTCTGCTCAAATTCCTCATCTTTCTCACTTGTTTTAAGAAAAACAGACAATAACATTTTATATTGTCTAATATGGGCCCTTATTTAATAGAAAAGGATCCTCAATAGCAATTTCACAATTCAAAATAAAATTTTACAAATTTAATAATGTATGTTGCACTACGTACCCAGTTTTACATATATAACACCCCCCCCCCCCTCAAAAAAAAAAAAGTCAAATAATTTATGCAAATCCATGACTGTAATATGCTCAATTAAATTACATTTTGTCATAACAATTATAAGCAAGCGCAGAAACTGATTTTTTTTTTTTTTTTTTTGATAGGCACTTAGGCAGAAACTGATTGACAAGGTTGAAACAAATAGATGCAGTAGAATATAACACTTTATTGTTTTTGTTGAACCATTTTATTCCATTGCACTTCCGAATAATCCAACTGCTATTAGAAACAATTGATTTTGATGTATAGGTAGAAGAAATACCTAGTGATTTGGAGGATGTTTTCTTTTCTGTTTTAGCTTAATAATATGGACTTACTTGTTTCTCCAAAAAAAAAAAAAAAAAAAAAAAAAAAAAAAAAAAAAAAAAAAAAACAACAACAACAACAACAACAACAATTAGTGTATAACTTTGTGCATATACACCAGTACAATTAAAAATAATTACAATTACATAGTTCAAATTATACATTTTTTTAGAAAACATTAAAATTAAACATGGAATTAACTTACACTTTTTTAAAACCATATATTTATAAAACATATAATGGTTTCTCATTATATATATATGTGTGTGTGTGTGTGCGCGCGCGCGCACGCATGTGTGTTTGTGAGAGATTTAGAATTTAATTGGATTTAGTCTCTTCAATTTTTGCACCCAATAATTCACTTGCCACAAAAATTAAAAAATTAGATGGACACGTGGTGCAAAATTGGACTCTAATTGAAATCCAATTCAGAATCTAATTAGATGTGGACTCTTTGATTTTTACATTCAATAATTTATTTGGCACACAAATTTAAAATTAGATAGGACACATGGCATACAATTGGACTCCAATTAAAATTCAATTTGGATTCTAATTTTATTTTTTTCTAAGATTTGGCTTTTAGTATATACTAGTATGTAGCCCTGTGCTACCGCACGGGAATTGATATATTATTAATAATGAGTTTATTCATGTTTAAAAGGCTCAGTTAAATCTAAATTCATATTATTAACCAGAAAATTTTATTAACAAAACTTAGTAGTATATATATTTTACACAGAAAGATGAACCTTGGTGATAATGTTTATCCAAAAGATCCATTCACGCTTTTGAATCTTTAATCTCTATAGGTGATTGAAATTTTCGTAGCTTAAAAAATTTAAAATTAAAAAAAAAAAAAAAACCACCTCAGAGTTGTACTCATTTTGTAGTTTTACTATGGGTCATTTTGTAACATGATGGACATTTGTGTGAAGAAAAAACCTCTGAAGTTCCATGGCTGATAAAAGAAATTCTCTCTAATCTCTTTTTATAGAGAGATGGGTTTGTGCGTGTTTTTATACATCCTTCATAGTTGTATTATTACGAAGCAGGTCTAATGGATTTAGATTGGTACTACTGATTCCCAAAACATGAGTGTTTAATGTATTATTAATTCCATCTCATTGGCTTCTACACATGACAGCAAAATTAAAAATAATTAGATTGTACACGTGTATAGTAAAATTGGACTCCAATTTCATATTCTAATTGAACAATTGGAATGATAATATATGATAGTAACAACAACAGAAAAATTCAAATAAAATTTCAGATTAAATTGTAACAGTCTAAATAAAAAATTCCAATAGAAAGACAAGGTGGAGTGTTCCACTCCAAGAAGGCAACCAAACTTGCGTAAATATAAAATAATAAATCTCTCTCTGAAAAATTTACATTGTTTATAACATTTACCTTCACTGAAAATTTTTAAAACATAGTGACTCACATTTGCCATCCAAACATCTACAATCGGGTCCTCTCCAATTCGTGTGAGATTCCATTGATCACTAAGTTCCTTTGCAGCCTGCAAAATGTATCATCCATCGGTCCACAGCAGTGATTTCTTCATTGTTATAGGTGCCAAACCTGAACAAAATGCCAAATATAAGGATAGTGAATTTTATGCATAATGTGCATCTAATCACATATTAGCAATTTATAACAAATGTAAAGATACAAACTTTGTAAGTGAATAGTAAACAAAACTTAGTGTCAGAACCAAGAAGAAAGCACTTTAATCCAAAACTTAGTGCAAATGTAAAGGTGCAAACTTTGTAAGCAATTTATAACAAAGATGCAAACTCTGGCTTTGCTATCTTTTTTGGAAATTATGCAATGTACCCAAACCAAGTTCTTATCACCGATATTGATCTCTTTGGTTTTCACGTTTGACTACAAAATCAAGAAAAAACTTAATTAGCACAGTAACTCACTTGACCTGATACATAGAAGTGATTTTAATGAGAATGAGTCCACATACAATTATCTTTTTGGAAATTGTGCATTGTACCCAAACCAAGTTCTTATCACCGATATTAATCTCTTTGGTTTTCACATTTGACTGGAAAATCAAGAAAAAAACTTAATTAGCACAGTAACTCACTTGACCTGATACATAGAAGTGATTTTAATGAGAATGAGCCCATATACATTTAGCCCCATGATGCAAAATTCAACTTCAATTTCAAATTCTAAACACATGGCACAAAATTAGAACTCTAATTAGGAAGTATACGTGGCACACAATTAGAGTTCTAATTTGGAATTCAATTTCACACTCTCTCTGCTTCACCTATTATTATATATATAGATATATAGATATGGCTTTAAAGGGTGACAAGAGTTGTGCCCAATAAAACTACTAATGAGAATATTGAGAACAAGACAAAGCACTTGTATTTTTTCCCCCTCCTTGGCCACTCTATGGAGTATGGACAATGTTAAAAGGGAAAAATTAGCTCAACAACATCTCTTCAGGAAAAATATTAGATAAATAGCATGTGGCTAAAAGTATTTATAAGTTGGACTGTTTTTGGAACTTGAGTTTGTCAAACTCGAGTTCCAACCCAAAATCAAGTTTTCCAAAACTTGATTTACTCTTGGATAACACCTGACCTGGATTAAAAAAAAAAAAAAAAAAAAAAGTGGAACTTGACGTTAGTAAACTCAAGTTCCATTTAAAAAAAAATAATGGAACTCATGTTTCCTACACTTGAGTTCCATCTGGGTTATTTTTTTTAAAAGCATGGAGCTTAAGTTTACTAAACTCGAGTTCCACGTGTTTTTTTTTTTTTTTAATTTAATTCCACGTCAGGTGTTATCCAAGAGTAAATCGAGTTTCCCAAACTCGATTTTGGGTTGGAACTCAAGTTTGACAAACTTGAGTTCCAAAAATAGTCCAACTTACTAAATAAGTTCAAATGCATGCTAGTCACCAAATTTTTTCCAAAAAATGTACTATTTACCAAATTTTGTCATGTTAAAAGACCACAACTAATTACACAATTGTTGTCACAATTTAGGACCAAAACTATTTATATAATTTTTGCTACAATTCTCCATATGACAAGTTATGAGGAGTGGAGAAAAAGTGGTGGTCCACGCAAGTCCACACCCCCACAAGTTGCAAGTTATTGTAAAAATTGTGTAGATAATTGTGCATTTTCCCCCATTTTATTCTCATTGGACTCCATGAATTGACAAGTTGCTATTAAAAAATAATAAACATAAATTTCATGACCGTAAAGTTAAGTTGATTAAGTAGTTTTTTCCCCCAAAAAAAAAAAAGTTTGATTAAGTGGTACCACATTGAAACAAAATTGAGAATCTATATATATATATATATATAAATAGGTAAAACTGAGAGAAAATCTAATTAGATTTCAAATTGGAATTGAATTAAAGTTTAATTTTACGCCACGTCTTATCTAATCTAAATTTTTAAATTTTTGTGCCAAGTTAACTAATTCAATGTAAAAACTGGAATTCAATTAGAGTTAATTTTGCGCCACGTGTCTCATCTAATGTCAGTTTTTTAATTTTTGTATCAAGTAAGTTAATTCAATGTAGAAAACGAGTAGTTCAATATAAATAAATTACAAAAAAACCTAATCATATATATATATATATATAGATTTATGCCTTGACTATATACGGTCCATTAATAACTAATATATATATATATATATATAACTAATGCTTAGAAAAAATTTAATTAGATTCAAAACTAAATTTTGCTTTCGCTAGTTTTTCATACAAATTAAATTGTTTAGATTTTTACTGTTATTGTTTCTTTGAATTAATAAGCATATTTTTAATATTGTTTCCATCCAGATATTTAGTATGCTAGGATTTTGAATATAACAAATTGTAATTGAGCTAAACGTTCCCATGCATCTATCCCCATTCAATTTAAGAGATAATATTGGACCAATTTATTCTTTTATTTTGTATTATATTTAGTATAATTTCACGAACAATGATTGTGAATTAATATTATACATGTAGTATCCAATAGTGATTTTAAAAATTAACTACTTAATAGCAATGTAATGAGAAAATTGACATAATCAATATCATGAAAATTGTAAGCAAAAACTATTTTAGTACCTCCAAATGTCCTAGTTGAACTAATATACTATATGTTTTATAACCCAAACTAACATCAATAGTACCATTACAATTCATCATGCCCGTGCATAAGCACAAGTTACATAATGGTTTGGATAATAGGACAGATTTTCTTGTTTCTCATTAGAGTACAAAACCATTTATTCGATGGCATAGGAGTATGGCTTTCGGCTTTCCCATTGGAGTCCTAAATCAACCAATTGCTACCACAAAGTCCTTTCTAGAAAAATAAAAAAAAAAATGTGCTATGAAAATGATGACCCTGAGATTCTTGAAAGACAACTCCTAGAAAAAGACTTATGCTGAGGTGACCCAGGAAACGAACATGCAAGATCTTTGGTATGGAACTGACGATGAACCAGTGGATGGACAACCAGTACAAGAGAGCGATAAGGATGACCAGTCGAAGATGGAAGTTACTCACACCACTACCAAGGACGTTTCATGCGAGGAGGCCTGGGAAATCAAGATTACTACCGATTTGAAGCGCAAAATGGCTGGACCATGGCAAACAAGCATCATCCTCAAACTCATGGGACGACAGCTTGGTTATCGAGTACTCCAAACCAGGTTAGCGGGTATTTGGCGACCGGCAGGTAAGACACAATTAATAGATATCGGATATGGATTCTTTATTATGCATTTTGATATTATAACTGACTACTAGCATGCTCTTATGGATGGCCCATGGTTTGTGGGCGAGCAATATCTTCATGTTCAGGCTTGGGAGGCGGATTTCCACCCTCATGTTGCGAAAATATCTAACACAGCTGTTTGGATCCATTTAGAACAACGTCCAATAGAATACTATCACCCTGACTTCTTAAAGCATGTGGGAAATAAGTTAGGAAAACTTCTTAAGATTGACGTTGTCACTAGTGCAGCCAGCCATGGCCGTTTTGCTAGATTATGTGTCCAGTTTAATATTGCATATCTACTGCCGAAACGTGTCAAAATTGGAGCATTTTGGCAGGACATAGTTTATGAAAACCTTCCTTTTCTATGCTTCCGGTGTGGCCATCTTGGCCATCGAGAGGCAACCTGTCTTGAACCAAGCCATGACATGAATCCAAAGCATCCACCTGACCAGGAGCCACACGGCGAAACCGGATGCTGGACCTGGAGAACAATCATTCTCCATGGAAAACCGTCCAAACAAGGCGGTCCAGCACGCGCGGGAAATTCAGTGAGCAACAAGCACGTGGAAAGCTTAACCAACGTGCTTATCCGACACCGAGTAAGCCACGTGAACATAATCCTTTAACTGACCCTCTTGTGAGCTGCTCTCCCACCTCCAACTCGGTGACTAGACAGGTGTCTAAGGGGTCAGCCTTGACAGCTGGTTCTCCTCGATTTGAAGTGGCAAGGCATGGTAAAAATCAGTTTTCACTGCTGCCACATGACCCTAACATGGATAGCATGCAAGAATAGCATGCACTAAGCAACACACGTATCAACCCACATGACCATGACTTGGAGTGCATGTAAGAACCACATGCACTTAGCAACACACATATCAACCCAGTAAAGAATATAACTCGAGTTCATATGCATGGAGAAGGGTCAGCATCCTTACAACAGGCCGAACTCTCTCACACACAGTCCACGTAGCGAGATGGCCCCTTCCTCCGACTAGAACTCCTCAACCCAAACTCCGACAGACCCCGATCTCTACCACACGCCCACTCCCCACTCCTACCCGAGACTCCCAGCCACTCTATCCTTGTCCAATCAAGCGACCAACCCCAACGACCACGATCAGCAGATGGTACTCCTAGAACAAATATGGAGTGGTCTTTCCCTCAGCCACTCCAACGACGAGACGGTGAGCTATGTGCGCATCCCAGTGCACCCACGAGTAGCCTTAGTATGGAACTAGATGACACAAACTCCAAGCTTACCAATGCGACTCGAACCTCCACAGCAGCCCAATCCTTCTCACAGGTCCCGCACTTATACACGAGTGCGCCGGATAGTACACCCTTACCAACCTCCGAAGAGGCATCACAGGGCTCCATTGGTAAGACAAAGAAATGCTCAAAGGAGTTCGACCAGTGTGACCTCCCCGGAACAACTTCTCGAAGCCATTTTCTGATTCCTCGATCTAAGCAAAATAAATATGGTGATGTAGGAAAACGAGCCCAACCTATATATCATAATGTTCTCAGACCCAAGTCTGCCATTTGTCGTGTTCGTCACGCACTAGACTAGGCTCGGCAAAATAGACCCACTGTATCGTCTCAAGACGACCTCAACGAGGCATCAATGCCTTAATCACTCAGTGACAAGGAATCTGAGGACCTGGGGGGTCCCAAACGACTACCTGAATCCTAATACCTCATCGATGAAGATGATTGCTTGGAACTGTCAAGGAGCTGGCAGTGTAGCATTTCGCAACCATGCTTAGGAACTTCATCATAGGCANGAGATTATCAACCCTTGCCAAGCGGGGTTTATGCTGGGATGAAGAACGAGTGATAATATAATCCTTGCCCAGGAAGTTTTTAGGACTTTAAAAAATAGGAGAGGTGGAACGGGGTACATTGCTCTAAAATTGGACCTTGATAAGGCCTACGATCAGTTAGAATGGGGCTTCATTTAAGAATCATTGTAATTCTTCTAGATAGTACCAACCCTTATCACCCTTATCATGAATATGGTATCCTCTACCCGATTTCACATTCTTTGGAATGGAAGTCCCCTTCCGGAAGTGGTGCCAACTAGGGGAGTTCGGCAGGGGACCTGCTGTCCCCATATCTTTTCATCCTGTGTTTAGAGCGTTTGTCTATCCATCTGGAAGAGGGGTCCGAGATAAACTTATTCATCCAATGTCTTTCAGGGTCAGGTCCGCTTCTCCCATTTATTTTTCGCAGATGATATTTTTCTTTTTACCAAAGCCACGGATAGAGATTGCAGACATTTAAATATAATTCTGCAAAACTTCTGTGCCTTTTCGGGGCAGATAATGAGTGCCAACAAATCACGAATTTGGTTCTCCCCTCGTATCCCTAGACACTTAAAAGACCAGGTGGTCGGCATTTTTGGCATACCACCCACTGATCGTATTGGCACATATCTTGGAACTCCCATTTTCACTACGCACAGAACAACTAACTCCTATCAATTTTAGTGGAAAAAATCTAGAAACGTATTGAAGGTTGGCAAGAAAAATACCTGACAATGGTTGGTTGGGCTACCCTCATTAAAGTAACTGTGACATCCATCCCTATCTACGCTATGCAAACCACGCTCCTCCCCCAAAAGATAAGTCACCAAATTGACAAACTGAACTGCAACTTCTTATAGGGTGATACCACCGCTCGACGTGGCTGTCACACGGTCAATTGGAAAACTGTCACCTTACTAAAGGATGCAGGAGGATTGGGTATACCCTCCACCCGCCATCAGAATAAAGCAATTCTCATGAACCAGGCATGGCGTCTATATACCTATCCCAATATGCTCTGGGCAAAGGTTCTCAAAGCCAAATATTTCCACCACACAACACTTTTTACCAACACTAGACGTACAAGAGGGTCACATATTTGGCAATCACTTTCGCTTGGTATTAAATTACTACTAGACGATTTGCGGTGGATTGTCGGGAATGGGCAAACTATTCGGATTTGGAAGGACCAGTGGCTGCCTCAGGGAAATCTTCGTAGCTACATTGAAGGCCCTATCCATCTCCAAGACAAGGATCAACGGGTTAGCTCCTTGCGGACCCACCACACTTGGAATTTCAATGCGCTTACCTTCCCACTTCCCTCCCAGCTGCAGAACCTTATTCAGGGGATTCCTATTGTACAATTCACAAGTTTCCCGGATACACTTGAGTGGCCCTACGATAATGGCACGTGCTCCGTGAAATCTGCATCCAAATATCTCTTCCATAAGCAGAAAGCCCCATTTAAAGCTCAAGATTGGCAATGGATTTGGGCGTTGACCTACCCTAAAAAGATTCAAATGTTCATGTGGAAAGCTATGCGCGACCGGCTACCTACTCGCACTTTCCTAACCTTAGGCTGCCCTCATCTAGATGCGCAATGTCCTAGGTGTCATCACCCGGAAACAACCATGCACTTACTTCGAGACTGTCCTTGGGCAAAAGAAGTATGGAGTAAATCCCCAGGTATCTTGCCCCCATCTTTCTTTCAATTGTCATTGCAAGATTGGCTTCGGAGCAATGCAACTGTAGATAACATTATAATGCAATTACAACTTCCTTGGTGTATTCACTTTCTTTTCCTTTGTTGGAATTTATGGCTTGCTAGAAATGAAAGGATTTTCAAGCAACAATCTCGAACCCAACACAGTCTTATACACTCCTCAGTCCAAGTTGAGACTAAATTTCATTTCCTAGCCGGACCAAACAGTCGACCCCAGGTTAGGATTCCCCACCTTATATATTGGAAAAAGCCTCCGGCACCCTATATTAAGTTAAACACTGATGGTAGTGCTAGAAATAATCCAGGGTTAGCCGGGGCTGGGGGTATTTTGCACGACTAGACGGGAGAATGAATCTCAGGCTTCTCCCTTCATTTGGGCCTTGCATCAAATAATATGGCTGAATTGGGTGCGGTCAGACAGGGTTTGGTGCTAGCTTGGGATATGGGTTTTAAGTACTTACAGCTTGAACTTGATTCTAGTGTTGTGCAAAAGTGGTTAGCTGATCAAAATACTACTTATCCTCCTAATATGTTACCTTTAATATATGATTGCAGGAACCTTATGGCCGAGAATGGGAGGTTCAGGTGCGTCACGTGTATCGTGAAGCAAATGCTTGTGTGGATGTGTTGGCGAAGCGGGGAACTCATCAACAACACTTTTTGTCTGTTTATGGGTCGTGTCCCAGTTTTGTATATGTGCACTATGTAAGGGATTTGGCTGGCCTCGGAGCAACTAGACTCTGTGCTCTATGGCCAAATGTTGTGGATGTGTAAACTTTATATATTATAAATAAAACCCCCGTTTCCATCAAAAAAAAAAAATTGCTACCACAAATTATGGCTCATTAAACATTCTTTCTTTCAAAGCAAACAATATCGACCGATGTGTAAACAAATCAGCCAAACTCATATATTTTGAGTGTTTTGTTTTTTATTTGATTAATTTCTTATCAATGTTATACACCCCCCCCCCCCCTTTTCTTAATTACTTTTTTAGAAGCCAAACTTTTTTCACTTGCATATTTATTTAGAACATTCACATACTGGGTGCTAAACAAATACTTCATTTAGTATCTTAAAAAATTGTTGTATCTGTTATAGTCAAAATCTACAGTATGCTTTCTTCATCTAACCGAGCATGAGATGAACGAATCCTGCAAAAGAGAACAGCTAAGAGGCTATTGTGTAAAGTAGGGACGGCAATGGGGCAGGGCGGGGCCGAAGGATAGGGTCTTTGCCCCCACCCCGCATAGATTTTTCTTGCCCCGTCCCCACCCCGCCCCGCCCCGCCCGCCCTGCCTGACTAGGAAAATTTCTTGCCCCATCCCCGCCCCTTAAGGCCCCTTGAAGCCCCACCCCACCCTGTAAACTTTATTTCTTGTTAATTTTCCCTACAACTATTACCATTTTTTCAAATAAAATGACATGTTTCAATAATAAAAATATACTTGAACCTAGTAAATGTTATAAATTACCAAGTAGTGTGCATTATTATTATTATTTTATTTTTACTTCGAAGATAGAATTATATTGAAAAAAGGGACGGAAGCCCAAAAACTTACAAAAAGCAAGGATACTAGCAGACAATAGCCCTCAAAAAAATAGAATAAAATAAAGTAACAGATTGTGTCCAAACAAAGAAAAACTATAAGAAGTATTGGTTGTCTTTTTTTCCTACGTATGTTTAAAAACTAGCACACTCAGGTCCTCCCATTTTGTGACTATTTCATAGAGAATGGGACAAAGTCTCAAACCTGCTCCTTATAAGTTATGACAGCCTAATGCCCACACACACACACACAATGACACAGACATAAATATTTAGAGTCTTAGACTCAGGCCCAGACATGTACCGCATTAAAAAAAATTATGTTCATGATGAAAAGTAAGTTGAGAAAGACGTATGAATCATGAATGAAATCAGTAATTCAATAGTATATAAATTTGTTTCTAATAAAGAAAAAAGAAAACGTTAAAATTGGTACCTTATTTCCAACTTTGCAATAGAGAAAAAAGAGGTAGAGAGCCATGTTAGGTAGAATAAAATAAGCTGATAATATTTTTTGTTTAAATAATAGGGTTTTAATGTATGAAAAAATTATAATTTAACCCTTATTAATGTGGGGCGGGGTGGGGTGGGGATGGGGCGGGGTGGGTCTAAAAAGTGTAAACCCATCCTCACCCCGCCCCAGGGTGCGAGTCTAAAATCTCACCCCATCTTCACCCCACCACCTTTGCGGGAAAGGGAAAACCTGCACGGGGCGAAGCGAGGAGGGGCAGGGCAAAATTGCCATCCCCACTCTGGAAGATGTTCTTTGGCCTTGAATGATTTATTTTGGAGTTATCAATATCTATTTTAACATACTATTTTACAATTACCCTATATTTGATCTCTTATTTTTTTCATTCAACCCATTAAAATAACATAAAAAATTCATTAAAATAACATAAAATGACTAAACACAAAAACCCATAGCAACTAGCCACCACCACCAAGCAAAGAAACCTACCATCGTCAACGCTAAACAACCCATAAAACTCAGCAACCTCCAACCCACCTTGTCGCCACCTCCAACGCCATATACTCAACCTAGTAACCAAATCCACCATTCACCGCGACCCACATCAAAACAAATTGCCACCAACTGATCTCAACAACCGCCATAAACCCACGTTGACCTCAACAACCACCACATGTCAATTTTCACTACCACCCACAGCCCACGCTGATCTCCACCACAACCCACACCAATCTTCACCTCAAAGGCACCGGTGGCGAGGTCTAAGAGAGAAAGTGAGAGGGAAGAGAGAGAGACATTGAATATTAAATTGGATTTAAGTTTTAGCAACGTACTACATAATTGCTACTGGTTGCAATTTATTATAGTGCGGTTGCAAAAAAATTTAAGTTCAAGAGCTGGAATATAGCACTTTATTGGATGTTTGGGTGTTAAAATAATATTTGGGGAGTTTTAGTAATCCCAGTGGTAATGCTCTTAGAGCATCCCTAGTGATTGACAAAAAAATCAATTTAGCAACCAATTCTCCAAAATTGTGGCTATAGCAAAGCAGCTAAATTTTTAAAAAATTTAACTTTGAGCTACAGTGGGCTGCTATAGACTCAAAACTCAAAACAAAATAATATTTTAATGTAGTGTTAAAAAAAAAAGTATTTTAATGTATTGATGGTTGTGGTTGTTTTTTTTTTAAGGAAAGATGGTTGTGGTTGTTGGTTATTGTATTAGATATATTATTTTATTGTATTGTTTATATTATTTTAATGTATTGAATGTTAATATAAAACCTTTGTTATAGGGTGTATTATAAAGTGTGTTGTTAAAATAAATAAAGTAGTGTTTTGAGTTGCTAAAAGCTAAATTTTTTAGATGCTTTACTATAAATGCTCTTATGTACTATTTTTTAAGCTTTCACTTTATAAAAGCTCAACTAAATTAATCTGAACAAGAGGATTAAAAAAGGTTTCTTCTATTTATCCAAGTTAGGCCAAGTTGGTGATTTTAGTCATGTTCTATTAGGATGCATTTGAAAATGGGAAATAAACATTTGAAGGATCGATCTTATTTTGGGGAGAAGTGAAGGATCTTTTTTTTTTTTTTTTCTTTTTTCGATCTTTAAATTTTGAACAAAACCGAAACAAAAAGATACCACGGCTTCCATTGTCCTTCAAGGTATCTTAAAACAAAGATCTGGTCGGTTAATGGGGCCAACTCGGGTTGAACATTAGATCGAGAGTACGTAGGATCCACTTCTTTATTTTGGACATCATTATGTTGGGGATAGGATAGATGTTGAACCACTAATAAAGATGGAATCAGGGACTAATCCATATTGAGAGCATTTCACATTGCATTAATAAGTACGATGAAAGTACCTAGCATTAGCAATAGAAAAACGAAATGTCCTTTCTCTTTATTAACAGGATGCAGGTCGTGTATATGCATCTTTGGATTTGACTTATCTTCGATATTTTTTTAATTAGAAGTGTCCTTTTATTTTAAATTCACAATAGCAAGTAGTAGTGGGTTTTAATCTCCATATTTTATTTAGTTATTGGAAGATGTAGCAGTTTCTCATTAAAACAAAAGAAAATTCTAGTTAAAAAAATATTGGAAGTAAGTCAAATCCTGCATCTTTAAGCATTACTATCGTACTCCTTCCCATACCAAAGCAGCAGCAAATGAAATTCATACATTACCACTTTAGATGGATCTACGTTTTCACTAAAATGAATATTCCTTTTAATAAATTTCTTCTCCTTATTTTGGGTCTCAAAAGGCACAAGGAAAAGAAACTGAATTTTGTTAACAAATATTCCACAATTTTCTAACACACAAATGAAGCCGCAAGGATTTCACTACCACAGTTCCGTGATTCTGCTGCCACATTACCATTCTCATCTGGTTTTGTAAAAATTGGCCAAATTTTATGATTATAAATCAACTTTTTTTTCCCTATTTTAGCCCACCACTTTAATATTACACCTTACATCTCACTTTCATTTTCTAATACATCTTATTATAAAATAATTCGTTTATATTTTTCTCCCAAAAAACCCCCTTAACTAAACCCACACCATATCAGGAGCTAGACCAATCAATCCCTCACCCCATCATAGCCAACGTTGCAATTTGTTAGGTCTATATTTGTCAGAAAGTTGGTAAACCATGTCAAATTGTTAGTTTTTATCTCATATTAATAGTTTTGAAGTGTCAAAGTTTGCAATTGAAGACTGTTAGTTTTTAGTCACCTGAACAAATAATGTTTAGCCTGATTTTATGACCAAAATGTTAATTAAGTCAATCATGCAAGTCTTAGGTTAATCATAAATCAAATATATCATACATACAACAGAAAACTAAATAATACAATATATGATTACTCAAGAAAACTAACGAAACAAATCAATTTCAAGGTAAAAAACCTTGGGGGACCAATGCCAAGAAGAGAAATCCACTATCAAATAAAAGTTTACAGTCAAGAATATTTAATTTGTAATTAGCTTAACTATGATTATCAAACCTAGCTTTGAAACCCTTAAACTTCTTTGATATGGATATGCTTCAACATGAACCTCCAGTTCACGCTTTGCTCTTCGGTATACTTGATATCTGAAGCTTGGGTTGCAACTTTGTTTCACCAGTACTTATGGTATAAGAATGATCTCTGGTGGATGCTTGAAAGAGTAGAAGGCACAGAACCTCTCAGATCTCAAAAGGGTAGCTCTCCAAGACTTAAAAAACGTATTTTAGGGTTTTCTTTAAATATCAAATGAATTTGGACTGAAACCCTAAACGTTTGATGGGTTGTTGGGTTTTATTTAAAATCTATAGAATCGCGCTTTGATCAATGAAGCTTCCTCTCAATCGATCGAGCCAGTCTGATTTTGAATTCTTGAACCTACAACTTGTATGTTTTTGAATTCTAACTTACAACACGTTGAGCTATGTCTAACATGATCTAAGCTATGTCTAACATGATCTATAGACACTATAATCTATACTTAGACAAGTTTATATACACAGTTTGCCAACAAACTAAACTTTTAGAACCTAAAAATTTAGAACCTAACTAAGACCAAGACCAAGTTTCAAGAAGAGCTCAAGAAGACAAAAGTTTATGTCTTGGTGATATCCCTCTTAATCTAGTCTAGATTGATCATGAGCATCTGCCGATAGCCCTCTTGATCGAGTCCTAATCGATTGCAAGAAGCCAACGTGATTTTAATTTAGGCCCATGGATCGACTTAATGTTCTGGATTTCATGACCTTTTGATCAAAATATTTAAGAGAACATATTAGTCAATCAAAAAGAGGACTCAAGAGTGTTGTGTATGTACGCTTAGGGCTTTGCACCAATTGTTCACCGTCAGACCTAAGCATATTTAAAGATTGGTGATCTAGCCAAAGCAACTACACAATCAATACATATATGCTATATGTGGAAAGCTTCAAGGTAGGTCCTTAGAGTCACAAACGAGAAGTTCATGTGAACAAGCCCAAAGTAAGAAAGTCAAATCAGGTTGGATTTACGTATAGTCACAACAGTAAATTATTACTAGAGATGACAATTAAACCTGTGGTTAATTTATTGTAAGAAATTCTATTTTATCACATCGCTTGTGTCAGCGATATCAGATTGTGTTATATTATAATATTAAGCATGGACTTTTCATCTAAACATAATTATTTAATAATTCATACTCAGCATAAAATTTGGATAATTGCATTGCAATCGGGTCTGAATTCTGAACACTATCAGTGCCTGTTTGTTTCAGCTTTTAGGAGCTGAAACGCACGTTTCTATAAAAGCTAGAGCTCAAAATGCATTTGGTTCAACCCAAAATGCAACTTTTTGGAAAAAGTTGCGTTTTGGGCCAAGGCTGAGAATGCACTGAGAACTCACAAAACTTATGAAGCTCCGGACGTCCATAAAACAAAAAGTCTCTGCTCGTTGAAACTATTCGTTGGGCTGGTTAGTCAGTTACCAAATTAACTTTGATAAATACTACAAACAAACACAACAATCTTTCTCCGTGCTGCTCTGCTACAGAACAAACACAACAATCTTTCTCTCAAACATCTCTAAACTCAAGCATAATTAGATTATCAGAATACAAACTCAAAAACACAATTTTAAAATTAATCAAATCATAACAAAAAAAAAAAAAAAAAACTGTTGATGCAACAAGATAAGGTAGCGACAAGATAAGGCAAATTGGTAAACTAATGACAACTATCGATCCACAGCAAAGATCTGTTGATGCGACAGCACTAGATTGCCCACCAAAAAGAACACCCATGCCAATGATCACGGCTACCTAGCAACCCCTGCAGAGCGCAACCAACTTTTATTTCACACCCAAAAAAAATCAAATTAGTCAAATTAGAAATTTGAGACAATTTCTAATATAGAAGTTGTGGCTGTCAGCACTTGACCAATATAGCTTTGCATTGAATTAAAGAATTTGAGGTATTTCGGACAAGTGGGAACATATCCAGTGAGCAAACAAATCGTGCTTTCGGTGATATATACATATCATCCAAAGGAGCACTATTTACTCCGAATGCAGAATACATTGAATTTCAGCATTTGCTTTCTTGGAATGACTTCTCTCACGTCTAGAAACAAATCCAACCAATTGCCAAACTAAACAGTTTAACTCACGTGTTTAAAATGATGTTTATCTTGTATCTTCTAGCCATCATATTCGTGTAGCAAGGACAAAAGGTATGACAACGTTGAACATATTGCTTCGTAGCCATCAGCTACCCACTTAATACTAATCAGTGAAGATTCGCTTAAGTGTGAATGTTTCAAAATGAACATATATATGTACACTCCAATGTAGCAGAACAACACTTGAATGGTTATGTCACTAGTGCCACTATTTTTAGGGTAATTCTTATGGGGCTCATCCCCTATTTGAGAACCCAGAGCTCTCCTCCAAGACTACTAAGTATTTACCCTATTATTAAGCCTTGTTTTACGAACTTAACACGAGTTAGGAAATCAATCATTAGTATTTGACGGATACTTGCGATTGATCGTCAACGAAGATAATAATCTACTCTGCGTCCTTGTAGAGACGAACATAGGGGCAAGACCCCGTCATCACAATTAGCAAAGAATATGTGCATTAATAGCACAACTGAACACCCGCCGGACAGCTAGCCTTCCATAATTACGTCAGGGGCAGTTACAAGAACAGGAGCGGTGCAACGGTCGTCTATTACTCCATAACTGAGGTTATCATTGCCCATTAAATGCAACGGTCAGGAAAGAAACGCTCAACCCAGCATTTAATGAACATAACTGCACCGACCCGGGGAAGGATATAAAAGGTGAGCCCGGTGCAAAGAAAAAGGTAACAGGAAAAACACCAGAAAAAAGTGAATTGTGAGCAAGTTAAGCTTGGGATTGTGTAATCTGACTTAAGCATCGGAGTATTCCCAGCTGGCCTCACGCCGGCGAAGGTACCCTTTTTGCTTTTTTCTTGTGTAGACAACAGGTCCCGGAGGTCGTCCATCATTCTAACGAGGAACATACTGACGAGGCACATTTTCAGCTTCGTCAGTTTGGCGCCATCTGTGGAAACGACTATCGTGCTCCTACCGATAAAGTTCCAGTCTAGAGATAGACAACGAAGCAGTAACACCTCCAGACCCTGTGGTGATCGCTTAGCAAATCCAGGCTTTAATAGCAAATGTACAGGAGTTAATGAAGCAAAACAAAGAACTGAAACGATGAGCCCATCTGGAGGGGAGCAACACTTCGCTTCATCGGCGAAGTCGAAGCAAGCATGACGAAGAAGCCAACAGCCCTGCGAATAATAGCAAGGGAAAGGAAGCGACAGAGTACACTGGACAGTCTGTACCTGGCAATGGCAGTTTGATGCAGAATCTAAGGAAAGAGCTCGATGAAGTGAAAAATGCCATGAAGGGAAAGACGGCAATGAACTTGGATGGTATGTTGAAACGGACAGATTTGCCCTTTACGCCCAATGTCTTGGAGTGCCCCCTGCCTCCAAAGTTCCGTCTGCCACAACTAGAATTCTATGATGGTACAAAGGACCCTCTTGACCATATAGGAGCCTTCAAAACCATCCTGAATCTGCAACAAACCCCAGACGAGGTTATCTGTAGGTCGTTCCTAGCCACCCTTAGAGGAGCCGCAAGAGTTTGGTTTAGCAAGTTGCCAGCGTTTTCCATCGAGAATTTTGAGCAACTCAGTGACTCCTTCGTTCACCATTTTATTGGCGGACAGCGGCACAAAAGACCAACCTCTTACTTACTAACGGTAAGACAATAAGAAGGGGAGAGCTTGAGGGATTATGTGAAGCAGTTCAACAAGGCAGTATTGGAGATCGACGAAGCTGACGATCAGGTCATCATGACGACCTTCTAGGCAAGGCTCCATAATCCCGACCTTATCTTTTCGTTGGGCAAGACGCCGCCAACCTCCATAACTGATCTACTGTTTAAAGCCCAGAAGTATATGATTGGGGAGGACACCCTTACGGCCAAAGGCTTAATGGGAAAACGAAAGAAGGACGAGACCAGCGAGTCTCATGGTAAGAAAAGGGATCGCAAGGACTCGTATTCAGACACAAAGGTTGGCAAAAGCAGTCTTGACACCCCAAGGAAAAAGATGAATTTCACTCCATTGGTTATGCCTGCAGACAAAATACTGATGCAAATAAAGGACAAGCCAGAGTTGAAGTGGCTTAAGCCACTGAGCACGTCCTCAACGAAACGTGACCCAAAGAAGTATTGTCGTTTTCATAAGGATCATGGTCATTATATTGATGAATGCCGCGACCAGAAAGACCAAATAGAGGAATTGATCCAGCGTGGAAAGCTTCAAAAGTTCGTTAAAAGGGACCATCAGCCTCGGCTAAGGACTGAGGATAAAAATCATGACGACGCGAAGGACGATAGACAAGATCATCCAAAGCAAGTTGTGGGAGAAATACAGACAATAGCTAGAGGGCCAGTATCAGGAGGCTCATATGATGACGACATCACATTTTCTGAGCGGGATGCAAGTGGAATAAAGCAACCCCATGATGATCCACTCGTCATCACTTTGGAGGTGGAAGGATTTGCCATGAGGAGGGTGCTAGTGGACAATGGAAGCTCGGCAGATATAATGTATATGACGGCCTACCAACAATTGAAATTGGATCCTAAGAGGCTTAGATCCTTTAATTCTCCACTAGTTAGTTTTAGCGGAGATAAAATTTACCTAAGGGGAATCGTTACGTTGTCCATTACAGCTGGAACATACCCAGCGCAGGTGATAATTCAAGTGAACTTCTTGGTCGTCGATTGTCAATTGCCTGTTGTCCTACAATGTCATCTTGGGATGACCCACACTAAACAAGCTCAAAGCAGTAACATTGACTTACTGCTTGAAGGTGAAGTTTCCGACTCTAAATGGGGTAGGTCAAATATGTGGAGATCAACTCTTGGCTAAGGAATGTTACAAAGTAGTCCTGGCTTCAAAAGAAAACCACGCATGGGTAGTGGAAGAGGAATCAAAAGAATATTCCCAAGAGTTAGAAAAAGTGCACCTAGTAGACAGGGACACGACAAAAGTGACAAAGGTGGGGACAGGACTTAGCACTGCTTTGAAGAGCAAATTTGTGGAGTTCCTCAAGCAAAATCTAGATGTCTTCACTTGGACCCACGAAGATATGACGGGGATAGAAAACGAGGTCATAGAGCACAAGCTGAATGTCGACCTTGCCAAAAAGCCCATCCAGCAAAAACGACAAGTTTTTGCCCCAGAGCGGAACAAAGCAATTATGGAGGAAGTAGAGAAGCTTTTGACAGCTGGATTCATTAGGGAGGTATATTATCCAGAGTGATTGGCCAACGTCTTCATGGTGAAAAAGTCCAACGGGAAATGGCGCATATGTGTGGATTTTACAGATCTTAACCGAGCCTACCCTAAGGATAGCTTTCCCCTCCTTAGGATTGATCAGTTGGTGGACTCAACAGCAGGCCATGAGTTGCTAACTTTCATGGATGCGTTCTCGGGCTATAACTAGATCCACATGAGTGAGGAAGACCAGGAGAATACTGCATTTGTTACCAGCCATGGGTTATATTGCTACAGGGTCATGCCTTTCGGTCTAAAGAATGCAAGAGCTACATACCAAAGGTTAGTAAACCAGATGTTCTCGAGGCAGATCGGGAGAAATATGGAAGTTTATGTCGACAACATGCTAGTGAAGAGTAAAAAAGCCGAGCAACACCTAGACGACCTCAAGGAAGCTTTCGATGTATTAAGGAAGTACCAAATGAGGTTGAATCCAGCCAAGTGTGTATTTGGGGTGTCATCTGGCAAGTTCTTGGGCTTCATGGTCTCACAAAGGGGTATAGAGGCTAACCCCGAAAAGGTCAAAGCCATATTAGATATGACGTCACCAAGGAGTGTGAAAGAAATTCAGAGGTTGATAGGATGCATAGTAGCCTTGAATAGGTTTGTGTCTAGAGAGATGGACAAATGTCTCCCATTCTTCAAGACTCTAAAGCAGGCTTTCCATTGGACAGACGAGTGCGAAGCGGCTTTCCAAGCTCTCAAAAGCTACTTGTCCAAACCACCATTGTTAAGCCCGTCCGTTAAGGGGGAAGATTTATTCTTGTACCTAGCCGTCTCTGAAACAGCAGTGAGCTCGGCACTTATCATAGAAGAAGTCCAAGTTCAAATACTAGTCTACTACACAAGCCCAGCTTTCCAGGGGGCAGAAGCAAAATATCCCAGGATAGAGAAGCTAGCCTTTGCTTTGATTGTTGCGTCGAGGAAACTTTGTCCTTACTTCCAACCGCACACAATACTAGTAATGAAGGACCAGCCACTGCGGAAAGTCATGGGTAGACCAGACGTAGCAGGAAGAATGGTTCAATGGGCAGTAGAACTGAGCCAGTTCGATGTTGACTACAAGCCCAGGACAACAATCAAAGCCCAGGCACTGGCAGATTTCGTTGCTGAATTCACTATGGCCTAGCAAGATCCAGATTCAAGAAACTAGATGATACACACGGACAGATCAGCAACATCGGGCATAGGCGGAGTAGGTGTGATTCTCTCCTCCCTAGAAAATGACGTCATCAAGTATGGGGTGAGACTCAAATTCCCTACGACGAATAATGATGCAGAATATGAAGCCGTCTTGAAGGGCCTGCGGGTGGCAAGGGCTATTGAAGTAAGGAGCCTGATATTGAACTCTGATTCAAAACTTGTGACTGGACAACTGAACAATGAATACGAGGCTAAGGAGGACAGAATGAAGAGGTACTTGGCTTTGGCTAATCAGTTAATTTCTAACTTTGATGATGTCAAGATTATCCAGGTGCCCCGGGAAGAAAACTCTAAAGCAGACGAGGTTGCTAGGTTGGCATCGTCAGGTACAAGTAAGAGACGACCAGATTTGCTACTGGAAGTACATTATCTCCCAAGTATCGAATGCCCTAAAGTAGGTTGTGTACATTCAGAAGAAAGCTAGATGGATCCAATAGTCACCTACATCAAGACTGGAAGCCTTCCATCAGACCCAGTCCAAGCCCGTAAAGTCAAGATCAGATCGTCCAAGTTTACAATCCTGAACGACGAGCTATACAAAAAGGGATTCTCCCAACCCTACTTGAAGTGACTTGGCCCAAGAGATGCTAAATATGTCCTAAGGGAAATCCACGAAGGAGTGTGTGGGAACCATTCCGGACCATGTTCACTCGTCAGTCAAGTTGTCTGTGTAGGATACTTCTGGCCAACAATGCAGAAGGACGTAGCTCAAGTCGTCCAGAAGTGCGACAAATGCCAACGGTTTGGGAATGTGCAGCATGTCCCAACTGAGCATTTAACCAGCATAACTTCGCCTTGGCCATTCTCCACGTGGGGAATCGACATAATGGGCCCCCTACCTCATGGTAAGAAACAGGTAAAGTTTCTCATCATTGCCATTGATTATTTTACAAAGTGGGTGGAAGCAGAACCTCTTGCAGTTATAATAGAGGCGAAGATATAGCACTTCGTATGGAAGAATATTGTCTGCCAATTTGGAATCCCCCGCATTATCATCTCTGATAACAGACGAGGAAAATTTGACAGCAAAAAGTTCAGAGACTTTTGCAGAGAGTTAGGGATAAAGAACCATTACTCCTCACCTGGTCATCCATAGGCCAATGGTCAAACAGAGGTTACAAATCAAACCTTGCTCAAACTGATCAAAACCCGACTAGAGGGGGCAAAGGGGGCATGGCCTAACGAGCTCCCAGCAGTTTTGTGGGCATACAGAACAACGACAAGGACCCCGACGAGTGAAACTCCTTTCAAGATGACTTTTGGAATTGAAGCGGTAATCCCTGTGGAGATTGGAATATCAAGCATTCGAAAAGCTTGGTATGACGAGCAAAGAAATGATGAAGGCCTCAAGATAGCCTTGGATTGTTTATCCGAAGTCAGAGACGATGCTCCATAGAGGATGACACTGTATCAAGAGAGGATGATGAAGTACTACAACCAGAGAGTTAAGCTGAAGCGGTTCAACCCAGGAGACATGGTCCTACAGAAGGTTTCGCAAGCATCCAAAGATCCAAACAACGGAAAGCTAGGCGCTAACTGGGAAGGCCCGTACAAGGTCGTCCGTTACTCAAGAAGGGGTAGTTACTACCTAGAAGACGAGAAGGGGAAGCCTTTGCCTCGTTCATGGAATGCAGAACATCTCAAGAAGTATCATCAGTAAGGAGAACGAAGATTCAGCCTTAATAAGTTTCGGGATTCAAGACATCTCATTTATTTACATACAGATAAGTAAGAAATTAATTTTTCATTATGCACTTTTTTTATTTTCTATTCAGTATTGATTTACTATTCAGTACTTTACATGTAGCACTTTTGTGTTTCCATAAGTTTATGTCCTTGTAACTCATCTCTATGAGCAAAGATGAATAAAACAAACCAGATGTTTTCAGAATTACTTTCATTGTATATCATGACAAACAACTTCCTTTAAACCAAAAAGAGGGGGAAAGGATAAAAATCCTGTCAATAAGAATGACGAGATTAAAATCCAAACTTAAGTGATAAAAACTATAAGTTTAAATCACAAGGATAAAAATCCCGTCAATAAGAATAGTGAGATTAAAATCCAAACTTAAGTGATAAAAACTATAAGTTTAAATCACAAGGATAAAAATCCCATCAATAAGAATGACGAGATTAAAATCCAAACTTAAGTGATAAAAACTATAAGTTTAAATCACAAGGATGAAAATCCCGTCAATAAGAATGACAAGATTAAAATCCAAGCTTAAGTGATGAAAACTCTAAGTTTAAATCACAAGGTTAAAGAAACTCCGTCAGAATTAATGACGAGGTTAGAAATCCAAGCGGTAAAAACTCTAAGTTTAAATCACAAGGATAGAAATCCCGTCAGTAATAATGACGAGATTAAAATCTGGACCTAAGTTGTGAAAACCTAAAGTTTAAGTCGCAAGGTTAAAAACCCTTGACGAGGTAAAAAATCCCAATATAGCGATAAAGTTCATAAGTACAATCACGGGATAAAAATCCCTCAGTGGTGAAATTCACCTCATGCGACGAAATCAAAGCAATTGATAGAAGTACTAACTCTATGACCAAATCAAGCACAGACTTCAACTGGTATCAAAAAGGTTGCAAGAACAAAAGATTCAGCAAGAGAAGCAATAACATGTGATGGCATAGATAAAGTAATAAGTAGTTTAATAGATGGCCCCAAAACTAAGGGGAAACCTGTCACTTCCAAAAAGAAATAACTACCTCAAAACAGGAGGTAACCAGTATTTGTTAGCAAAAGAAACCCCCAAACATAGAAGGGGAAATATATTGTTTTCAAAACAGACAGTTATAAAGGAAGGGTTGGAGGTTCGTCAGCAACCTTGTCTCCAGCCGCTCCGTCTTCCTCCCTTTCTTCAGCTGCTTTATCCTTCTCCGGCACACCAAATTCAACTTCCTCCAATTCCTTCGCTTCGTCTTCCAGGACTTCAATGTCAATTTTCTCAAAGTCCATACTAGAAAAATCCGTAGCCGAGCTGTGATGCTTCATGGTCCAGTGACGTAAAAGTTCAAATCCCTTAAAGTATTGCAAGAATTGGAGGTATGAGAATTCTTCTAATTGCTTGAAATTTTTGAATAGCTTTCTCCCTTTCCTCGTCAGTCTTCAGCAAGGCAGCTTGGATCTCCTCATCTTTTTGAATGACGAGAGCCTTCTCCACACGCAAGGATTTAGTGAGCTCCTTTACTCTCTAATTAGCTTCATTCCTTTCGTTCATCATAGCGATCAGATCTTTCTTCAGCTGAGAACATTCAACCTCAACCGATTTTGCTTTTGATGAGGCCATCACAACCTTCTCCTCCACATTCAAATAGTCTATCGTGATGCACAAAGACTCTCCAAGTACTTAAAAAGAGGGAAAAGAAAGTCGTACACATTCCATAGCAAATAAGTAAGACAAGGAGATCGAGGTGACATACCTGCACCAAATATGCCGACTAACGAGCTCGTGCGAAGGAACAGATGACAAACTCTTCAGCTCGTCACTTGTGATAACATTATGCGCACGACCTAAGGTTGTGGCAGGATCGTCCCATACACTCATCCCAATTTTGCTCTTGCCCTTGGCACGAGTCACCGGAGGAGTTGCAGTAATCACTTCCAAAGATGGAGTTGGAAAGGGAGCAGTAACATGAACGGAAGGATTTGGAAAAGAAACTTCAGCCTTTTCATCACCTAACTTCCTCTTCTTTGAGCCCGAAGTTAGGTTGGCTAGAGGTTCATTCTTCAAGTTCTTAATGCGAGCATATTTCTCTTTGCTGTATCGAGTTGCCATTTCTGCTAAAAGAGAAAGAAAATATGGAAAGAAGTCACTCCTGATTAGATAACAGATGAAGTCAAAAGAAATGAAGTAGTTGACAGACGAACTTACTTTTCTCTTCTCAACGAATTTTTTCCAAAACATATTATGATGGCTCAAGAGCTAAACAGCAATCATATAAGTGATGAGGATCAAGTAGATCGCCAAAATCCTCTATTTCACGGGCATAAGCAAGAGCAGCTCGAACTCGGTGATGATATTGGCCTTCGAGATCAGGACGATCAAGATCTGCAAACCAAAACATAAGCGATGTCAGATAAGCATTCAAGGCATGGAAAAGAGCAGAAGGAGATCACAAGAATACGCACCAAGCACTGGAACTTCCCATTTTCGGAGCAATCTTAGGACTTCCCCCCACAAATAGTCAGATAAGGTTTCCCAACCAGATCCAGAGACGGAAAAGTACCGTGATTTCCAATCACGGAAGGACGAAGGGAAATCCCTCACTATTCTGGATTTCCTATCCCAGGGTAGAAGCTCAAAATACCCATAATGGGTAGACGACTTTAAACGGTACAAAAACAAAAACTCATTTACTGTAATCATTTCTCCATCACAGGTAGATACCCAGATGACCATACAGCTTATTACCGTCCTCCAAGCATTGGGGACGAGCTGACCAAGGGCAATCTGAAGGGCATTCAAAATGTGCAAAATGAATGGGTGAACTGGGAATCGAAGGCCACACAAAAACTGAGCCTCATAAAAACAAACCTCCACGTGAGCAAAGTTGCAAGTTTTCTCACCTAGATGAGGCAACCTGACAGAAGTGCTTTTGGGAAACTAAAACCTCTTCCTAAAACCCTTCAAATGACTCGCCTTCAAGCAACAAGACTCAGAAAGGGCATGTAAGGGATGAGAAGAAGAAGATGAGGGTAGCTTAGAAACTGCTGTATCAATCACTTGATTCAGATACTCAGCGTTAGAAGACAACCCAGTCTCCAATTCGTTGGACCTAACATCATCTTCCCTATACTTGATTGGATCCATCTCTAAGTGATACCTAACTAAAGACTGGTGGATTAAAGGATAAAGAGTGAACAAAACAGGTCGAATAGCAGAGTCACGAGACACAAACAAACCTAATGGAGGACATCGACCAGAAGAATGCTCAAGAAAAACTCCCAACCTGGCAAAGAAAAAAGAGACCGAAGGGCATTCTTGACTAAGATGCTCAAAACCAACCATTAAAGCAAAAGTAAAGAAACCTTACCAGGATTTCTGAAGGTGAAAATCACTTGGCGCTTCGAGAGGCAAGCAAAATAGGAGGAGAGTAGGGGAACGGTTTCCTCTAAAAAGAAAACCCAAAATTAAAGCACACCAAAAACGATGAAAATTCGCTCACACCTCCAACCAAGAACCAACATGTGCCCTTTTCTCAAAGGGGCAATCGCTTCGCATTTAAACCGGGATGATTGACATTGGAAATTGCAGAAAGCTGAATCATCGCATCCAATCACATTCCGAATATCATCCAAACTCATGACAATTACGAAATGGGGGGCAACTGACAGATACCTGCGATTGATCGTCAATGAAGATAATAATCTACTCTGCGTCCTTGTAGAGACGAACATAGGGGCAAGACCCTGTCATCACAATTAGCAAAGAATATGTGCATTAATAGCATAGCTGAACAGCCTCCGGACAACTAGCCTTCCATAATTACGTCAGGGGCAGTTACAAGAATAGGAGCGGCACAACGGTCATTCGTTACTCCATAATTGAGGCTATCATTGCCCATTAAATGCAACGGTCCGGAGAGAAACGCTCAACCCAGCATTTAATGAACATAACTGCACCGACCCGGGGAAGGATATAAAAGGTGAGCCCAGTGCGAAGAAAAAGGTAACAGGAAAAACACCATAAAAAAGTGAACTGTGAGCAAGTTAAGTTTTGGATTGTGTAATCTGACTTAAGCATCGGAATATTTCCAGCTGGCCTCACGCTGGCGAAGGTACCCTTTTTGCTTTTTTCTTGTGTAGACAATAGGTCCCGAAGGTCGTCCATCATTCTAACGAGGAACATACTGACGAGACACATTTTTAGCTTCATCAGTATTCATTCTCACGCGCCAATTTTGTTAATAATTATACAGCTTTATAGAAGCTAATATAAACTTTTTTCAACCAAATAAACCAAACCCTAAGCATTCCCACCTATTCATGTAAAACAACACAAAATCCAAAATATAGTTAATGAAGTCCAAAAATCATCCACATCAAATTATGAATAAGATATGCAAAATGAGATTTTGCTACAATTCTTATGCAAATATAAAAGCCACTGTAAGGGTGAGAGAAGAGAGTGGATGGTAACTGTTGTGTGTAGAAATAATTTAAAAAAATCTAGAAAATTTGATATTTTAATGAAATAGATTTTAAAGTAGATAATTAGATGTGAATATTTTGAAAAACAACCTGAATTTGGTAAGTATGGGATGTAAAACATGAGTTTTACACCATCCAAAAAGATTTTGTCACATCAGCTTTTTACTTAAAACTTAATACATCTTACCACATCTAATAGAGTCCAAATCTTCTGTACCACTTTTTGTGTACCACTCTATATTCCAGCAATCATTGCTTACCATGTGTATGATTGCTTTCCATTTTAAACTTCAGTAATTCTATAAGGAAAGTACAATGAACACATGACAAGTAGTGATTGGTGGAACATAAAGTGGTACACAAAAAGTGGTACAGAAGATTTAGAATCCATCTAATAGCACCACATCAACATTTTTATTAAGATGTTATTGGCGCGTAACATGTTCTTATTGGAGAGTGTAAACTAAAGGGTTTACACCAATTCCTTATCAAATTTAATCTCTTTGAAAAATTGTTAACTAAAATAGAAAAGGTTTGTTTTATTCTAAATTAGACAATAATTTTTACATAGATGACATTGATTAATATAAATAGAAAATGTTAACGAATGCCCTAAAGGCATTAATTTAGAAATTATTTTTAGAAACATTTTATGGAAAAATGATAAAGCAATTAATTTGATAACAACTTTTTTATATTTCCTATAAAAGTAATATCAAAACTTTCTTATTATGATTTATTAACAATTTCCCTACATCACTCTTTAGAAAAACTTTGCAACTCCCACGTAAAATTTGAACCTGCCATTAGTAAAAATGATGGTGATAAATGTACTCAATTTTTTTTGTAATTAATGCTATATCCACAACAATTTCACAATAAATTCAAAGTAACAAACTATTTCTAGTTCTAATCTAAGCCCACCGCTAAAATTATTTTTTTTATCCATCATTGACAATTTGTCACCTATAATTTGTTGTGAATTTTTTGTGAAAAGTTGTAGATATATTATTTCTCTTTTCTTTTCTTTTTTTTCTAAATTCTAACTATTAATGGTTTGGATTTGTAATCATCTATGCTACTTCTTTGTATGCAACAGTAGGCTGTAGGCCTTGAGAGCTCATCTCGTCCAAAATGACCCATTTGAATTGCGTGAAATATTGTTTAGCCTAGGAGAACCGTGGGCCTTAGTATTGTCTTGAGAAATAAGCCCACTAGCTTGTAGTTAGTGTAGGGTTCAATTTTTCCACTTATTAGTCAATTTTTTTTTTTAAGAGTTTAACTTTTGGCATCTACTTATGATGATAGTTTTTTATCATTAGACTAAAACACTAATCGATTTTTTATGTAAGCGAAGATTGAACCACAGATCTCTTATTCAACCATCAGAGACTTTACCAATTGATTTAATTGAAACCCCAAATTTTGTTTACACTTTCTATTAAATGTGGGACCCAAGTCATAAGGAAAGAAAGAAAATGAGCCGTGAACTAAATTTATTTAGAGAGAGAGAGCATGAGCCAGCCATTTACCCAATTTTTGTAATAGAAAGTGACTCGAAGGTGTGTATTGATGCACTTAAGCTCTGGTCAGTAATGCCTCTTGGAGGCTTCTTAATTTTGTTAAAGTTGTTAAGTATGTTTTAAGTTCTTTTGGGAATGAATCTTTTAGTTGAGTCAGTCGAAGATGCCAAATTTGCAGCTCAGGATCTTGCTAAATGGTCTTTGAAGCAGTCTATTTTTGGTGTATTTAGTTTGAGTCATTGCCCTCCAAATTTTGCTCGCATTATCTTGGATGAGGCTGGGTTGTAGTTTATGTTTGCTCTTGTAATAAACTTTTTCTTCTCATAAAATTTGGGCTTTAAAAAAGAACGTTTATAGGTTGAAAGCCAATACGAAAATAATAAGGGTTATGAAGCCTAACACATGAAGTCATGTAATTTGGGCTCTATGAGGGGCTTGTTGTATATAGATATTTTGGATTTAAAAATAGACCCAATCCTTGTAGTCAAATATCCTAATCCAATAAATTTTTTGGGCTTTTATATATTAAACTTAAAATCCAAGTGAAATAATAGGTTTACGTGAAAGTAATGTACAACTAACCACAATCACAATGTGTAAGGCAATTGTGGCAAAAGATGCGTGAAAATATGTGGTCCTAGAAATAAAATTATTAAAAAAAATCAAGTAACAAAAAATGATGTTTGAACACACACACGGCAAAACTAATCAAACTCTATTAGATATAATGAAACTCTATGATAAAAATTATAGTTTAGATCAAACTTCAAAACTCATTAAAAAATGATGATTTTTTTAAATAAGATTTATACATTTAGTTAGGTCATGATAATCTATACATTCAGTTAGGTCATGATAATTTATCTTTCTCTTCCATGAATTTTGTTTTTTTTTTTTTTTTTCCCCTCATATAATGAAGTTTTTGTTATTCTATATTGTGGTTGTAATGTTTGTGTGACTGTGCGGTCAATCTAGTGGTGGTGGTGTTTTCGTCTCTGGTTATGATAGTTATTGAAGGTTCGTTTGGTTGGAGAGATGGAAAAGTGAGAGAATAAAAAAAATTTAATTTTCCTCATTTTTGTTTGATTAAGAACTTAAGAGTGAAAAAATGAAGAAATGAAAAAAGTGAGTTTGTATAAATTTACTTATATACCCTTGTTAATAAATGATACCCAATTAAAACAAAAAAGTGACAAACAACCAAAAAAAAATAAGCAATCACCCAATTTTTTTTAAAATAAAATTCATGTCTAGAAAAAAATCACATCTACTTAAACACAAAAAAAAAAAAAAAAAAAAAACAAACAAACAAACAAAAAAACAAAAACAAACAAACAAACAACAAACAAACAAATAAAAACAAAAAACAAAACAAAGCACTGGCCCATGCCCCATGAAATTTTTTAATTACAAAAAAAAAAAAAAAAAAAAAAAAAAGAGCACAAAAAGCAAATACTTAAAATTGGAACTGAAGAAAAATAAATAAATAAAAACAAACAAATAAACAATATTGGACAAAAGCTCATGTGTAAGTGAGTCCAAATCTTCTGTCTCATCAATTGTGCTCCACTTCATGCTCCACCAATAAAATTTGGACATCTAACCTCTCTCATTAAATGAGATATCTCATTAAATGAGACAACTAGACTCTCTCATTAAAGTCAGAGTTATCTCATTTAATGAGAGAGGGTAGCTGTCCAAATTTTATTGGTAGAGCATGAAGTGAAACACAATTGACGAGACAGAAGATTTGAACTCTGCGTAAGTGCACATAAGCATTTTGGTCAATAAACAAATCAAACTCCCTCACCATAGTTTTCTCCCTATTTTGGAGAGAGAACTTTGTGGTGGACTTGGGGAAAAAACACCCAAGCCCCATCCTTTCTTTTCCTCTCTCCCTCCCAATCAAACACCCTCCAAAAAGTTTTCCTTCTTCATTTTTTTCATTTTTTTTCCATCCTCCCTAAAATCCACTCTACCAAACACACCCTAAAAGTAAACGTGAAATTAGGGAAGAATGTTGGAAAAAAATGATATTCAGATATATACATATGCATATACATACATATGTATATATATAGTGATAGAGAATTGAAATTGATATAGTTATATAGAGAATTGAAACTGATATAATTGTCTATGGATAGTAGATTAGCTAAATCAACGAAAGTAAAGCTTTTAGGTCAAATTTGGCTAAAAATGCATTAAGCTTGATGTAAGGGACAAAGAGATGTTAGAAAAATAATTAAATAAAATAAAAATCTTTTTTTTTTTTGAATAAGTAAAAACCGAAAATTTTAGTTGCTCAATGCTGATGGGTTCTCACCAACGGCTTGAGGGAATCTACCCTCCACTTTCTTTCTCTCTTTTTTTTTTTTTTTTTTTTGGTGAGAAAGAACTACCCTCCACTTGGCAAAGGGTTGAATGGCACGAATCCAAAAAATATGAGGTGAAAACCATAATTTTTAGGACTGTCAATGAAAAAGCAACATCTGTAAGGATTCATCATTTTCTTTGAGCTTATACAAGGGACTGACATTCATTACTGGAAGGGAAAGTCTGTTACACATGGTGTGTGTAACACTGTATTTTCTTGCCTGAAATCGTGTGTAAAAACACTATGAATAACTTCTCCCTTACATGAAATTGTAACCATTTTCCCATAGTAGTAAAAGCATTATCAAGAGTTAGAGCATTCTGTACTTCACTGTGTTTTTTATCCTCCAAGTTTAGGCAAAGGGTTTCCACGTAAAAACCTTGGCTCACTGTAACAAATATGGACTATGGTGACAAAATTTAGCAAGGAAAAATAATTTCGTCTCTAAATGATAACATTTAGGGAGAAAAAACAAAATTCATCACCAAATACTATAAAAATTTTAAAAATGGTGACCAAATAAATATTTCATCTCTAAAGACATTCAAATTGGTGACAAAATATATTTTTCATCGCTATAGGTCATGAAAAAATAAAGGCAACATTTGAATTTTTTGGGCACAAGATATACAGGTGTCTATGGTGACGCAATATTTCATCTCAAAAAGTTAGATTTTCAGAGATGAAATATGCATCCTAATATCGTCACTCGATATTAAGATTTGGGTATCATTGGTGACGAAATAATTTTTTGTCACCTATTTGTAAAAAATACAGGAAGGCCTTGCAAATTTCTGGGCATGTAGTGAAAGTTTTTTCCTTATTTTTTCTTCACTGTGTTTTTTGTGTTAAAATAACAAATCCCCCCCCCCCTCTCTCTCTCTCTCTCTCTCTCTCTCTCATTATAGAAAAGAAAGAAAAGAAAAGTGGTCTCTTCAATCAGAAGGGGATCAATCGATCTGGTCTTCAATCAGAAGATATTTCTATTTTCTAAAAAATGCATTTATCTTTTCTTCCCATTTTGAAGGAAGTCTATGGTGGAATTATTGGGTCAAATTTGGTTTTTGGTGTCTGGGAATATTCATAGAATATTTTTTATGATTTTAATGTTATTCAGTTTTTTTTTTCTTTAATTTTTTTAGTTTAGTTGTACACTTTTGTTTAAAGTTAATTACTATAGATATCTCCCTTCAATTTTAGGGTATTTAGATCTAGGTATTTTGTTTTTAACAGCATTATTTAATTATTTAATTATTTATTTATTTATTCTAATAATTGTAAATAGTTAGTTTTAGATTGCTTGAGTAGTTTTTATATATGGTTAATTTAGTATAGTAGAGGACCGTGAGCGCATTATAACAAATTTACTTTTGAATTGGCAAATTTTTTACAGGTTTGCAAACTCCCATTTCCCCCTTATTATTCTATAATGAGAAAAAAATATATATGAATGTGGTTATTAAGTAATGATGCATAAAATTGTCAATGAGTTGATTGTTCACATGCGTGGCAATTGAAATACTTGAAGAACAAAAAGAAGGAAGAGCCTACAAAGAGCACTGGTAGGGTACTGGCCAAAAACCCTCCAAAAGTTAAGTTAATGATAGAAGAATCTCCAATAACTCAAAAGTGTAAGAGCTAGGAAATTTCACATACCTTGGAGAAAAGGAAACTTGGATCTTATTGTTAGGTTCTAAGGATTTAGGATCTAAATGTATTAAAACTTCAATGTGTAATGTTGGTAAACCATGATCAAAACTTAGAGTCTAGAATTAGGCTGCTCAAAATGTGTTTATGTGTAAAGTTGGAATCAAGTGTACTATAGGATTTATTATGTAAATCTGCAAGGCTCGATTGATAAAAAAATTAGACTCAATCGATCAAAGCTTGTGCAGATTGTTTTTCTGCAAATTTTTCCAACTTAGCCCAATGACATGTAGGGCTTTATGTTTTGACTTAAGTATAAAAAGAAAAACCCTAGCCACGTTTTGTAGTTGTTGTTTATATTGTGTGTATGAATCACTTATGAGATCTAGAGGTGTTTGCCTTCATACATACTTAGGGTTATCAAGATCAAGATTGATGTCGAAAGCTTGGTGATCACTTCAGTTGCTGCATAAAGAGCTTAAAGAAAAAAACAAGTGGGAGTACTTATGGTTGCTGTGAATCCAAGAAAGAAGTAGTCCGTGGACTCGAAGCTGTCACGTGGTCGTGGTAGTAAGTTTTCTACTCGAGATAGCAATAGGATGTTAGTGGTCTAAGTCGCTATTGTAAAACTTCAATTCTTTCATAGTGGATCTGTTTTACCTTGAGGATAGCTAGGTTAAATCCTCTCTAGGTTTTTTGCCAGTTTGGTTTTTCTAGGTTATCATATTGTTGTATTCTTTATCTTTCCGCATTGTTTCAATGATATGATTTATATTTGTTAGCGTAGATCTAAATAATTTACCTAAGTTAATCACTTGGCTAAATAACTAAGTTAATCTATTTATATTTAAAGGGTCTAAAAACGTACACTTATATAGTGGTGTAGAGCTGACCAAATCCCATCAATGTTAGACCTTTCCTTATAGGGAAGATATGGAGCTAATGTTCCGAGATATTAGGGCTTTATTTCCCATATTCGGAGGATACGAATATATGAAGGGATTCTTGGATGTGGTGTGCAAGTTCTTTCAATATAGGGAATCATGAGTTGAAAGTATGTAAATGGAGTAGGACTAAGTATATTCCACCGTCGGTATTGGTTAACCCGACGGGTAGATTCATACCTGATGACGAATATGGATGAAGGATATAGACAATGTCACATGGCCATCAGACTTGAAGGAGACATTTTATCCTGAAGGACATCTTTGTCCAGAAGGGTATATTTGTCCTGACGGGTATATTAATCCCGAATGGTATATTTTCTTGAAGGTGATTCAAGCCTAAAAGGTCTAAGGAACCCAAAGGGTGCCAACCTGACGAGCAAAAGGAGTTAGAAAATTTTCTTGGTTGAAATATCCTTTTCAGCTGCCATCTATTCTAGGGTTGTCGAATGTCTAACGGGTTACGGAATACAACAAGCAATTTTGGTTTTGTAGCAATCTACCTTGGGGTTCGTGTAACCTATAGAGGCAAAACAGTCTTTTGAAGTGCATAGGGGATACGTGACATATTTTGATTAGGCGACATGAATAGTCGCATAGCTTCGTTTCTGGCGCTTCTTTACCCTACAAATAGTTCATTACCCCTACTGACTTGATTGTTTACTATTTTTACTTTCTTACACCGTGTGGAGCTCTTCGCTCATCTGTCAATTAGACCTATCCATTTTAGAGATCACCCGTCGCATATTCAACTGTCATTGAGCTCAAGGCTCAGAATGCCAAAATCATCGAGCTTGAGGGGCACGCCCATTGGGTTGAGGAGTCAATGAAGGATGACCCCAACCTGGCAACGGAGCTAGCTGCTCTTCGTGAGCACATAGTGGATGCCAAGGCTGAAGCTGTCACGAAGTTTCAATTGTCCCAAGCCTACTTTGACAAGCTAGGGGTGGACTTTGGCGAATGCTTCCACCATTTTCGTGAATGGACCACTATACTCTTGCCATAATCAAGTTTGGATTTTATCCATTCGAATTAATGTGAATGTGACTATCCCAACGACTCCTTCAACATCAATCCACCCTGCAGGTAAGACTTAGTTTTTAAACATGTGACCAGGCACCTATCAGTCATCCTTGGTCATCGGTCCACCCTGTAAGTAGGACTTAGTTTGAATGAGTGACCAGGCACCCATCGGTGTCCTTGGTCATCAGGTCACCCATAGGTACTATAAACTCCACATTTTGTACCCCTTACAACTCGGGCCCCCATTCTTCAATGATACTAAAATTTTAAGACCTAAGATTGGTTTAGGGCTCAATCAGATTATAAATTGACTTGAGAGATGTTAAAATGGAAAATATAACTTTTAATGAGAAAAAAAAAATCTATTTTTGGAAAATAAAGGCCAAAAGAAACCCTAAGCCTGCATAGGCGAGCATGAACCTGCGTACGCAGCCTAGAAGCTTGTGTACGCAGGTAGGGTTTTAGAAGCATAAGAAATGCAATTTTTCTGCATTAATGTTAAGGTTTTGAATGAATCCCACATCATCTAGGAGCCGTTCTAAACCTTCATTTTCACAATATAAATGGCCATATATGGTACCTTTCAAAACACATAAAAAATCCCATGGGAAAACACTAAGATTCACTAGAAATAAGGAATCAAAGAGGGAGTTTTTCACAAAACATCCTTAAGTCAATTTTATTTTATTAGGGCCTTTTCTAGCCTTGATCTTTGATTTTTAAGATTACTAATCACACATTTATTGATTTATGATAGATTTGACTAAGGCGAACGATCAAAAATCAAGTCTAGGAGCTTTTGCTTTAGGGTATTCATTTCAAGCTTTTTCTTTTATTTTTTTTCTTTCAATTCTTTTTTCTTTTTCTTTTTTCTTTTTTCTTTTTTGTTTCTTTACTTGTTTTATGCTTTAATATGTTTATATAGCTTAGGTTTGTGAAGTTTTATGTTTTAAAAGCATGTTAGGTTGCTAGAAATTGTGTTTTGAAACCTTGCTCTATTTGATGTGTTTCTAGGGTTTTTGGGCAAAAACCCAAGTGTGCATGATCAAGGCTGCATATACAAGCTTGATTATGCGCACGCAAGGTTGTTCATGTGTACTCATGAACCAGCCCAAAAACCCTAATTTATTTCCTCTATGTTTTGTTTATGTTTTCACATGCCATGTTCCTACTTTAGATCTTTTTCCTTATATTTATGCTTTTAAGCTGCAGTTTCACATGTTTATTTGTTTGTTTATCCTTCACATGATGGAATTAGGGTTTATCTAGTATTTTATTATTTTAATATCATGTCATTCATTCACATTTCCATGCATAATGCCATAGGTGCTGAGTTGATACAAGTTAAGTGAGGTAAGTCATGCATTCACATGAGCATGCACATTTGAATATGTCTTTGCTTTGATGATTGGTTGGATAACATGTTCTTGATACCTTTAATGTGATTCTTTGATGTCATCGTATTGTATGTATTCACGATATGATACTAGATGAATGCTAGGATCTGTGAGTTGACATGTTTTGTCATGCTAGCTAGGGTTTATGCTTGGATATATGATGTTATGCTAGATGTATGTTAGGTTATGATGTGATGAAGCATGATTAGATGTATGCTAGGGTTTGGGATGAGATGATGTGCCATGCTAGATGAATGTTAGGTTGTTTGCTAGATGTATGTTAGGGTATGCAATGATTAGGTGTATGTTAAGCTTTGTTTAATTGCCATGATAGATGTATGGTTAGGGATGATTGATGTCATGTTGAGTGATTAGATGTATCCTAGTATGTGTGTGAGTGTAGATACAATATTGAGTATGCCTTTAATAGCGTTAAGACATAAAATACAATGAGGGAAGCCAACCTTAGTGTTAGGCGATTTTAGGTGCCTAACACCTTCTCAAAACCGTACCTTAACTCCAAACTCATATCTCTAGTAGTAAGATCAAAAGGACTTTCTTCGAGAGGACGCTATATATATATATGGTTCCTAGACCATAGCAAAAACAAGGTGGCAACTCCGTCCGTTATGTCCACAGGTAGGACAATTTTAATAATTGACCAAGCACCTGTCAGTTGTCCTTGGTCGTTGGTCCTGGCCAATTCGTCCATCACGCAATGAACTAGATGAGTGAGACTCTAAGCATTGCCATGATATCACTAAGCAAGTTGGTCTATTGATTGGATGAGTATAATGGGTCGTCTGTTAAAAGTGTCTCATTGGTTTAAACGAGTTAGTGTCAACGTTATTCAAGGCGATAAGTAGGGTTCCTGACGACCCCTTGATATGTGACGACCATTAGGAAGAAATATGTTGCGTGGTGTTAAGGAAGGTACCTGATGACTCCTAGGTCCCTGAAGACTCCTTGATACATGATGACCGTTAGGGCAGAATGTGTCACGTGGTGTCAAGGAAGGTACCTAACAACCCCTTCATATGTGACAACCGTCAAGGTAAAATTTGTTGCATGGTGTTAGGGAAGGTACTTGACAACCTTGTATAATTGACAACCCCTTGATACGTGATGACCATTAGGGCCGAGTGTGTTGTGTGGTGTTAGGAAAGGCACCTAACGACCCTTGTGTACCTGATGACTCCTTGATACGTGACGACCATTAGGGTGGAGTGTGCTGTGTAGTGTTAGGGAAGGTACCTGACAACCATTGTGTACCTGACAACCACTGTGTACCTGACGACCTATTGGTAACTGAAAATGCTTTTGGTGATCGAAGATTTTTTTGGTGAATTCATCATGCTTTTGGTGACCAAAGACTTTAGGGTGTTAGAAATATTTTCGGGATGGTGAAAATATTCGCTATCAATTTCCCCCCATTCCATGGTCATCATGCAAATGGATGAGTGCGGAATGTGAACCATTGCATTTTAATCGTAAAATGTTGAGGGCTCTATTTCTTGCCCCCCATTCTATAAGCATTTAGTGTACTCTAATCAGACAACCACCACTTATGCATATCAATGATTCCCTAGGTCAGTTGTTTGGGTCACCTTAATTGGAGTATTAATACTTGAGTCGATTTTCATCGAAGGATTTCTAATTTAGTCAATCAACATTGGTGGATTCCTTGGATCATTTGTCACCTTGGTGACTTATATTTCTCATCACTTTGGTAACTTGGACCATTCGTCACCTTAGTGACATGGTTCATTCGTCACCCAAGTGATATGTTTAGAGGATCGCTACTTGAGTCAATCAGCTTTAGAGGGTCCCTTGGATTGCTCGTAATCTTGGTGACTTAGCTAGACATTCTCTACTTAATTCGATCATCTTTGGAAGATCCTTTGGATCATTTGTCCCCCTAATGACTTCGTTCATTCGTCACCTAAGTGACTTCGTTCGTTTGTCACCTTAGTGGCACAGAGGATCGTTAACTTGAGTCGATCATTTTTGGAGGATCCCCTAGTTCGCCTATCTGTCCTGCCCGTAGGTAGTAAAACTTAGCTATTTCACCAAGGCCCTCGTGGGAGGCTTGGTTCGTCTGTCCGCCCCGTAGGTAGGAAGACTTAGATATTTCACAAAGGCACTCGTGGGTAGCTTAGTTCATCTGTCCACCCCGTAGGTAGGAAAACTTAGATTTTTAACTAAGGCACTCGTTAGTGGCTTTTTTGTCAGTCTGTCCCCCCTATAGGTAGGAAGACTTAGATTTTTTACCAAGGCACTCATAGGTGTCTTGGTTCATCCATCCACCCCGTAGGTAGGAAGACTTAGTTTTTTACCAAGGCACTCATGGGTGGCTTGGTTCATCCGTCCATCCCGTAGGTAGGAAGACTTAGATTTTTTACCAAAGCACTCGTTAGTGGCTTAATTCGTCTATCCGTCCACCCCATTGGTAGGAAGACTTAGATTTTTGACCAAGGAACTCATTGGTGGCTTGTTTCTTTCAATCCTTAAAAGTTGAGATGGAGTTTAGAGTAATCTTGCTGAACCATACTTTAGTTGGTCCTTTAAGCATAGTTGGGAAGGCTCTACACATTATCTTGTCAAGCACACCCTACAAGTGTATGAGAGTTTTGAATGACTTGAACAGATCTTTCAACCCGTCATATGTCTCACCCTAGGGCATTCAAAACTTGGGTGGAAGGAGACAACATGTGACCTGCACTGTGAAAGGGGAGTCCATATGATGGACCAGTTCATCCAAGTTAGTGGACACTCATCCTCTCATGGCATTCATCATTATGTCCATCTTGTCTTTCATTATCTGTATATCTTGCGCCATGCGCATTGCACCACTCTCTAGCTCTAATTGACAGTCAATATCCTTCCTTCGGTTACACCTGCTGGCGACATTACTTTATTCTTGATCTTATCTTTCATGTTATTCACCCCTCGTGAGATTACTGTCGTCATTCCAGTCATTATTCTGATCATTGGTTTGGGTGCGACGTTCATTCATCAGGTTCATCTGTTGTTCAAGATCTTGATTTCACTAGGTAAGCTGCTCAATGGCCGTGGTGAGGGTTCGCACTTTCCTTTCCAAGGCATTAAAGGGGTTTCTGGTCTCCAGGTTGCTAGTAGTCATTGACCGCGTCTAAACCATGTAACTCTTTGTCTTAGATGTGGTGATATGGCCAATCACTCAGTTCTCATAGATGGCGCCAACTGATGATGCATAAAATCATCAGTGAGTTGATTGTCCACATGCGCAGTGATTGAAGTACCTAAAGAACAAAAAGAATGAAGAACCTACAAAGAGCATTAATTGTAGACGCTGCATTTTGTACCGCTTACGACTCGAGCCCCCATTCCCTAATGATGTTGGAATTCTAAAGCCTAAGATTGGTTTAGGGCATAATCAGATTGAAATTGACTTGAGGAAGGTGTTTTGAAAAAATATAACTTTTTTATTAACTAAATAAGCTACTTTTGGAAATGAAAGGCCATGGAAACCCTCAAGCATGCATACGCATATACGTGTATGCATATGCATGCTACAGACCTACATGCGTATGCTTCATATATGCGTACATATATACTGGCATGTGTGCGCATACTAGGGTTCTAGAAACTATGAAAGGCAAGTTTTTTGCATTTAAAACTTGGTTTTGGAACAAATTCCACGTCGTCTAGAAGCTATTCCAAACCCCCACTATCTTACTATAAAAAACCATACAAGGTACCTTTTTAAAACATACAAAAAAAATCCTAAGGGAAAACACAAGATTCACTAGGAATAGTGAATCAAAAATGGAGTTTTCAAAAAACATCCCCAAGTCAATATTTTTTTGATTGAGGCCTTTTTGGCCTTGATTTTAGAGTTTCAAGTTTACTAATCACTTTTTATTTAATTGTAAATACATTGATTGAGGGAATAGTCAAAATCAAGCTATGGAGCTTTGTATTTTTTGGTATAATGTTCTAAGTTCCTTTCTTTTTCTTTTTCTTGTTTTGATCTTCTTTTCCTTGTTTTCTTGTTTGTTTATGATATAATATGTTTGTTTAGTTTATGTTTTCGTTGTTTTATCATTTTAAGCATGTTAGGTTATTGGTTTTAAAGTTTCTTTTCTATTTTTTTTTTCTTTGGTGTTTCTGGGTTAGGGTTTTAGGGTGTGTATACGTACGCATGCTTTCTGCATGCGCACACATACTTGAAGTATGCGTACACATACAACTGGGCTGCGCATGTATACTCCTACCCAGAAACCCTAATCTGACTCCTTTTTACTTTTGTTTCTTAATTTCATTTGTTTAACATGCCTCTATCTACCCTAGTTTTCTATGTTTATGAGTCCCTACCTCCATGTTTTATTGTTGTTTGTTCTTCACATGTTAGATTAGGTTTTCTTTTCAATTCTTTATTTAATATGCCATGAACATGCATATGATATGACCATGCATTAATGCATAAATGCTGTGGTACAGTGAGATAAGTGAGGTAAGTCATGCATTCATATGAACATGTATTTGTTTGGAATATACTTTTGTGATGAGTATGAACATGCATGGTTAAATGATGTGTTCTTAATGTCTATATGCCTATAACATGTTGATTGATCTTAATATGTCTATGTTTCTTTCTTGGATGTGGTATATGCTTGTTTGTTTGCTGCCTTGGGTATGATGAGATGCATGATATATGTACGTTAGGTTTTAGGATGAAAATACCATGTTGATTGCTTAGATGTATGCTAGTGTATGTGTGAGTCTAGAAAGATGAATGTTGAATGTGCCTTTAATAATATTAAGATGTTTAACACAATGAATGGAAGCCAACCCATGGGTCAGATGGGGTTAGGTGTCTAACACCTTCCCATCCCTATACCTAAATTCCAAATACAAAGGGCGCTATATTTAAGGTTCCCCGATCTAATCTAGGTGGTGACTCCAATTTCCTTCTCTACCTCGGTCCACTCGGCCGAGGCGTACTCCCCTAAACTCGTTGTGCCCATGGTGGCCACTCCACTAGGGATAAAGAGTTTGATTCCAATGTGTCTTATTTATTAATCCTAATAAAGGTTTATTCAATATTTGTTTGCACACACTTCACTTAGTTCTTTTTATCCCTTTCACCCCGGTTGGAGATGAGTGGGAAGATATGTACACTCCATTCGGGCCAAAGTCTTCCAGAGTTCATCCCACCAATTAACAATCTGTGCCATTACCTATAATGGGCTTTAAGTACATTAACGGTATGCCACCAATCCACTATCATACATTTAGGCACAAGGTTGGAATCATAGCCCACCTAGTTGTGAGTGACCTACTGATTTATCCCTTTAGCTCTAAGGAGCCTACCCACACTTAGAAAGATCCAAAGTCATATCAATAAGAGGGTACCCTTTATATTTCCTATTTTTTCAACCTTATATCTCGTGTTCACCTAATTCTAAAGGAAAGATAAAATATGTAAAAGACTTTGAGGATGGCCTAAAAGTTATGGCATACTGTGGGCGCAACGGGAGGGGAGTACGCCTCTGCCGAATGGACCGAGGTGGAGAAAAGATGGAGTCACCACCTAGATTAAGTCTAGGAACCATTTATATAGCGCCCTTCATAGAAGGACTGATCTACTATCAGAGCACGTGTTCGAAATTTAGGTATGGGGATGGGAAGGTGTTATGCATCCAACCCACCCGACCCGTGGGTCGGCTTTCACTCATTGTATCTTACATCTTAATCTCATTAAAGGCATATTCAATATTATCATTCTACACTCACACACACTAGCATACATCTAGTAATCAACATGGCATTTTCATCCTAAAAACCTAACATACATCTATCATGCAACTCATATCATCATATTCAAGGCAGCAACCAAACAAACATGTCATATCCAAAGCAGAAACATAGGCATGTTAAGATCAAACAAACACGATATCACATCTAAGGCAAAGTATTCACAAATATTATTCATGTTCATCAAGGCAAGATCAAGATCATATCTCAAACAAATGTATGTTCATGTGAATGCATAACTTACCTCACTTATCTTACTGTATCACAGCACCTATGCATCAATGCATGGTCATATCATATGCATATTCATGGCATATCAATCAAAGAGAAGAGAAGAAACCCTAATCTAACATGTGAAGGGCAAAATAATTGAAATGAAGAAACAAAGGTGAAAAGGTTCATATTAAACTTTCTAGGCATGAGTATTCATGCACATACATAAGGCCTACATACGCAATCCAGTTGTATGTGAATGCATACTTTGAGTATGCATCCACATTCAGAAAGCATGCCAACGCATACACACCCTAACCCTAACCTAGAAAACAAGAAGAAAACAAAGAAGAAACTAACAAGCTAATATGCTTAAAAACAACGAAATAAAGAAAACCTAACTAAAAAAACATGTTATAACATAACTAAACAAGAAAAACAAGGAAAACAGAAAGATTAAAGTAAGAAAAGAAAGAAAAAGGACTTAGAACATATACCTCAAAACACAAAGCTCCTTAGCTTGATTTTGACCATTCCTTTTAATCAAATTTATTCACAATCAAACAAAGAAGTGATTAGTAATCTTAAAACTCCAAGATCAAGGCTAGAAAAGGCCTCAATCAAAAAAATATTAACTTAAGGATGTTTTATAAATAAATAAATAAAAAAACTCCCTCTTTGATTCACTATTTCCAGTAAATCTTATGTTTTCCCTTAGGATTTTCTGTGTGTTTTGAAAAGCTACTATGTATGGCCTTTTATAGTTTGAAAATGGAGGTTGGAACGACTCCTAGATGACGTGGGATTCAGTCTAAAACCCAAAATATAATACAAAAAACTTGCCTTTCATAGCTTCTAGAACCTTAACATGCTCATACACGTGTATACGTACACATGCCCTAGGGTTTCCGGTGTCTTTATTTCCCAAAAATAACTTATTTAATTCATAAAAGAGTTATATTTTTCCTAAATTATTTTCCTCAAATCAATTTCAATCTAATTGGGCCCTAAACCAACCTTAGACTTTAGAATTTCAACATTATTAGGGAACGAGAGCCCGAGTCGTAAAAGGTACAAAATGTGGTGACTATATACACCCAAAGATGTTCTCACATGTAAGAGGCTTATCCCAACATCCAAAGGTATCCATAGCATAGTTGCTATGATAAGCCCATAGCATAGTTACTATCATAAGCCCAAATCAAAAGGTCTCTTGAAAAGGAGGACCTTAGGCCTAAAGTAACAAATATGCTATGGACTTAGTATCCAACATCCTACAAAGCCAATATGAAATCCCCTAATCTTGGGCCTCCTTATTGTATGCCAAAGGCCCAAAATGATGAAAAATTCATGGACTTTAACAGGAAGGCAACAATATGTTCTAGCTAGAGCGCTACTTCAAAAAAAATGATGATAATAAATGGAAAAAAGAAGAGCCCAAAGGTGATGGATACATTGTAAGCCCGTATTTGAGACAAAGGGTTGAAAATCTCTAAGCACATTCTAATAAAAGTCCTTGAGGGTAAGATGAGAGCTTTATTGTAAATGGACTAAAACCCAATGACACAAGGGACTTTAAGGGAGTAATTTTGTAATTGGGCCTTCATTAAAATGGATTTGAAGACTTTCTAAGAACTCTAAGAACCTTTTTTGGGACATGTGCTTATGCTTCCAATGGCTTTTTCTAGTTTTCCATGTACCACGATGTTGATCACGTGACTTAAGAGGATATTGATTGCGCAAAGAGCAAAGGAATAGTCTGCTTTCTCCTTCTAGTGCTCGAGCCTATTCCAACTAGTGCCTGTTGGGACCATGGACCTTTAGTAGGGCTCATGTCAATGACTTTTCTAAAATAGGAAGTGCAGGATCATGGGAGGACCATGACTGGCCAGAATGGACCTCTACAATCAGGACCATGCAAATCACCCCTACTCACATCTGGATTGAGTGAGACACAAGCCCACCTCCCGACACTGCACGATATCTTGTCCTAGCCCAAGACAAAGAGGAAAATGAAGAAGATGATGAGGAGATTAGCTATTAGAGTGGGAGTAACTGTGATTGGTCCTTAGACAAGGAGGATGATGCCCCTTCCAATGAAAAAGGATTCTTATGGGATATAACTAAAGCCATACGTACTTGGGGGCCCTTGAAAGATGAAGAGTAGTCTATGGAGCTGCAAACTCTCTTCAAGGAAGGAAACGAGGAAGAAGGTGATGCCACCTAGGAAGAAAGAAGGGTAGAATTCATCATGCCTGTTGATGTAGCAATTGGACTTGAGTTAGGTTTTCCAAAAATATGGGAAAGAAATTTTGTAATGCAAGTTCAAATGTACTTTTCAACGTTTTCAATAAGATGAATTCTGATTTGGCTTAATTTTATGTGTCCCGTAATATAGAAATTCTTCACTTAAATGATTCTAATGAATTTGAAAATGAAATTAATAAAAAATTAGAAAAGAAAATTGAACTTGTGGAACCAACTTTTGAAACTCTTAATTTGGGCAATGATGAGAATCCATGCTTAATTAAAATTGGCTCAACTCTAAATAAAAAAGAAAGAAAAGATCTCCAAGACTTACTCATAGAATTCCAAGAGGTATTTGCATGGTCTTAGGAAGATATGTCCGGTATTAATCCTGAGATAACTCAACACCACATTGATACCCATGCTCACATGGTGCCCATTAAGCAGAAGTTGGGTGTCTGAGAACCGAATGGACTCGCATTTTGTACCCTTTACTAATTAGGCCCCCATTCCCCATTAATGTTGGAATTCTAAAGCCCAAGGTTGGTTTAGAGCCCGATCAGATTGAAATTGACTTGAGAAAGGCATTTTTGAAAAAATATAACTCTTTTATGAACTAAATAAGCTATTTTTTGGAAAAGGAAATGCCACGAAAACCCTAGGGCATGCATACGCATATGCAAGTATTTGTACACATGCTCTAGACCTGCATGTGCAGGCGTAGGCATACACGGGTATTCATGCGCATGCTAAGGTTTCAAAAGCTATGAAAGGCAAGTTTTCTGCATTTAAAACTTGGTTTTGGAATGAATCCCACATCGTTTGGTAGCCATTCAAAATCCCCATTTTCTGACTATAAAAAGTCATACATGGTACCTTTTTAAATGACACAGAACCTCCTAAGGGAAAACACAAGATTCACTAGAAATAGTGAATCAGAGAAGGAGTTTTCACAAAACATCCTCAAGTTAATATTTTTCTAATTGAAGCCTTTTTTGGCCTTGATCTTCGAGTTTCAAGTTTACTAATCACTTTTTATTTGATTGTGAATAGATTGACTAAGGGAAACAGTCAAAATCAAGCTAAGGAACTTAGTGTTTTGAGGTATAACATTCTAAGTCCCTTTCTTTTTTTTTTTCTTTTTTTGATCTTCTTTTCCTTGTTTTCTTGTTTGTTTTTTATATGATATGTTTGGTTACTAGTTTTAAAGTTTCTATTCTGTTTTATTATGGTATTTCTAGGTTAGGGTTTTAGGGTGTGTATACGTATGCATGCCTTCTGCATATGCACACATACTCAAAGTATGCATACGCATACAACTAGACTGCGCACACAAGCCCTATGTATGCGCATGCATACTCATGCCCAAAAACCCTCATCTGACCCTTTTTTACATCTGTTTCTTCATTTCATTTGTTTAACATGCTTCTATCTGCCCTAGTTTTTATGTTTATGAGTCCCTTCTTCCATGCTTTCTTGTTAATTTTCCTTTATATGTTAGATTAGGTTTTCTTTTCAATTCTTTATTTGATATGCCATGAACATGCATATGATATGACCATGCATTGATGCATAGGTGCTGTGATGTAGTGAGGTAACTCATGCATTCATATGAACATGCATTTGTTTGGAATATGCTTTTGTGATAAGTATGAACATGCTTGGTTAAATGATGTGTTCTTGATGTCTAAATGCCTATAACATGTTGATTTATCTTAATATCTCTATGTTTTTGTCTTGGATATGGTATATGCTTGTTTGTTTGCTGCCTTGGGTATGATGAGATGCATGATAGATCTATGTTAGGGTTTGGGATGAAAATGCCACATTAATTGCTTAGATGTATGGTAGTAAATGTGTGAGTCTAGAACAATGAATGTTGAATGTGCCTTTTATAATATTAAGATGTAAGACACAATGAGTGGAAGTCAACCCACAGGTTAGGTGGGGTTGGGGTGTCTAACACCTTCTCATCCCCATACCTAAACTCTGAACACATGCTCTGGTAGTAGATCAGTCCTTCTACGAAAGACACTGTATTTATGGTTCCTAGATCTAATCTAGGTGGAGACTTCATTTTCTTTCGCCACCTTGGTCCACTCGTCCGAGGCGTACTTCCCCAAACTTACTACACCCAAACTAGTGGAGTGTTGGCCAAAGACCCTTTGAAGGTTTAATTAGTGATAGAAGAATCTCCAATAACTCGAAAGTGTAAGAGTTAGGAAATTTCACATACCTTGGAAAAGAGGAGACTTAGTGCTTATATAGTGATGTAGAGCCGACCAAGATATCATGAACGTTGGACCTATCCTTGTAGGGAAAATATGGAGTTAATGTTTCGAGATCTAAGGGCTTTATTTCCCATATTGGGAGGATACGAATATATAGAGGGATCCTTGAACGTGGTGTGCAAATTCTTTCTATATATGGAATCATGAGCGGAGAGTATGCAAATGGAGTGGGACTAAGTATATTCCACCATCGATATTGGTTAACCCGATGGGTAGATTCATACCTGATGACAAATGTGGATGAAGGGTATAGACAATGTAATGTTGCCATCAGACTCGAAGGAGACATTTTATCCCGAAGGACACCTTTGTCCTGAAAGGTATATTTGTCCTGACGAGTATATTAATCCTAAAAGGTTTATTTGTCCCAAATGGTGACTCAAGCCTGAAGGATCTAAGGAACCCGAAGGGCATTGCCAACCCGACGGGCAAAAGGAGTTAGAAAATTTTCCTGATCGAAATATCCTTATCATAATATCTCTCTGCTCCCTAAAGTTGTTACTACAACTTTGTGTTGTTCTATCATTTGTATTTCTTGTTCAAAAAAGATTATAGAATGGCAAGCCAACAAGCAAAGGAAGCATAATCGATTTATAACTTCATTGTCAAGGTTAGTCTCTTGCATTAAGCACATCCACATTGGTGGAGGCAAATTTTTAGCTTTTTGGCACCACTAAAAGCCACTTTATTTATTTTAAGTTACCATTTCGCAACACACTCAACATTAATTGTAATGCCCCAAAATCATAAATAATAAATGTGAATGTTCAAAATGTATGTAAAACACCTATGAATGTTTAGACCCCCAATTCACAAAATACCAATACAAGCTTATTATCAAACAATGTATGTGCGGAATATAAGAATAAGCTAAAACAAAATTGGTAAAACAATCTAAACCGAAATTAATCACAACCACAATAGTAATTAAATGCCAAAGATTAAGGGAAGAGAGATGCAAACACAAAGACAACACAGTGATATGTTATCGAAAAGGAAACCAAAGTCCTCGACATAAAACCTCTCCGCCGCCCTCTAAGCGGTCAATAATCCACTAGAGAATAAAGTTGGGATATATAAATAGCAAAATACCTTCCAAGCCTAATCTACCCAGTGCACCTAAGCCCTCTAAGCTTCTTGCTCCAACAGGGTTACGTCAAACCTTGTCTTCTCTAGCTTCCCGAATCTCGCAATCGCTCATTGCATCAACCAAAATTAATTGGTCTCTTCTTAACGACTTCCCAAGCACCAAAAAGCCTTCTCACATATATGGGTATGGTGAGATAAGGATTTGGCTAATGTACCTCTCAAGGATGTATCAATGGAGAGGGTGAGAGTAAAGGAATTTGGAGAATCAAAGATGACGATTATGGATGAGTCAATCTTGTTTTTCTCTAGGGTTTCTCTCTCAAAATTCTCTCTGAAAGCTCTCTACATTTCGTGGGTATAAGGGGTATTTATGCTATTGTGTGTTTGGAATGCGAAAGGTCAGTTTTTCCCAAACAGAGTGGTCTGGTGACTTGGCCTCGCGACTTGACTGAGTCGCGAGTCTAAGTCGCGAACTAACTGAATGGCTAGACTGGAAGTTTTGTCCTGTAGTGCTCCAGCTGGCGTGACTCTTCAACTCCTCTGCATGCTTCACAGATGTGCCTCCTTTGGCGACTTGCCAACTGCGAGCTAGCGGCGAGATCCAGTTACGAAGCCCTGCTGAGTGCACACTCTTGAGCTTTTTCTTCACACTTTCTCACACACTACCCTTACATGATCCCCACCTAAATACAGGGTTTCTAAACGCTAAATTTCAAGCAAATTAGTACGAAATAAAGCCAACATGATGGTTAATTAAATTCAACCTTACAAAATGTCTATTCAATCTAAATAATCCATAAAAAATAATAAATAAATGTAACCAACAACCTAAACTCTCATCACAATAGTCAGAGCTCTAATTCCACCAAAGATAAAATATCCTTAAAATAATTCTCCAGTACAAAATTCAATACCGTAAAAATAATAATGAAATCCCCAGTTTCATAAAATAATTTGTAACTGTTGTCTTCCAAGAATCTCTACTCCAATAATCCCTCTAATGTATCTGTAAGGGAGAATAAATTTGGGGGGGGGGGGGGGGGGGGCTTCATAAGCTTTTTAAAAAAAGAAAAAAAAAAAAAGAAAAAAACCCTAGCCTTTTACCTCTTAAGTTACACATGTATATACATAAGAAGGTTCATTTTGTTTCAGCCACAACACACGATTAAGGTTTTCTTTTCTTCTATGCGGTTGTGCATGGAAACTTGCAGTTATGATTTTCTTATGCTCTAAATTTAGGAAGTTTGAATATTCAATGGCTAGCAATTGTTCCCACCCCTACAGGAAGCATCTATTATTTTCGTACTTGATAGAAAAATAGGTGTTGCTGTTATGGATTTAAAGCTATGATTATATTAAAGGGAAAAGGGTGCTTTGTGGTTATTATATAATCGTATATGACCTCACTAATTTCACCACCATCTGTCATTCACCTACACCCTTGTCATTGTCCAAATGTGTCTAGCAATATTCTTATGTTTTGCGGCATCAAGGGATTTATGGTGGCAGATATAGGCGGACACTATAATTAGAATAGTTGTGAAAATTTTGGAAGCCTGATTGACAAGTTCAAGCATCAAACGGGGCATTTCAATGCTCCCATATATCAATATAATAACTGCAACTCTAGCAGTGATGGCCACAAATTCAATAGCCAAGCCCACTGACAAAGCTGAAATGTATTTCAAAGAAACTAAAACATCTCCGTAGGCTTTAATATTGATAGATAAAACTATTTAAGTGTGAAAACAGATTTTAAGTGGAAAATTCGTGTATTGATGAACCTATTTTTGGTGTTACTAGGTTCTAATTCTACTGATTTATTGTGACTCAAGGGTGGTTGATTTCATTTTTGCAACTAAGAGGTACGTGGTGTTTACTAATTTTGGGGGGTTTACCTAAAACATTTTTGATTATGAAACTATCCTTCTATCAAAGAAATATGTTGATATTATATAAATGAGATGGGTTCAAGTTATACCTAGTGTAACTCTACAAGAGTTACACATTTTTTAAGCCATAGATTTCCAAAAGATCTAACGGTAAAAAAAAAAAATAGCATTAAATGCTAATTGATTTACATATTATTCCCTTAATTAATAGCAGTTTTGTTTCTCTCTCCATATTTATTGTTTAAAGCCTTTTACATATATATTCTTTTTTTGGCCAAATGACTTTACAAATATATTTACAACACTCTTTCACCTTATTAGTGCAGGCGTGCCAAGCTTATAATTCAATTAATCCCCCAACCTAACTATGATTTATCAAATATTAATTAATAATGCAGGCAAGTTTGCCAATGGGGCAAAACTTTTTTTTCTTTTCTTTTTTCCTTACAAAAGTGGTGCATAAACATTTTCTTTTCTTTTTACATCATCACCTTCTTGATCCAGTTCTCGGCTATTCTTCGTGATTATGAATAGGAGCAGCAAACCTTGACAAAAAACCAAGAACCAAGTCATCTTCCCTAAAATCGAAACCATCATCAAAATTAAGAGCATAACTCTCTAGATCATACTGAAACTTGTTCCTATCTTTCTTGTTCTTGTTAATCCTAACTTTCTCACAAAAGTCTTTCACTTGGGCCCAATTGATACTTCTGTTACCTGCCTAACCTTATTCAGTTTATTCTTCCACCATGATTCCCTAAGTTATCTCCCTTTTGCTGCAAAAGATATTTGCTTTCGTTGTCATTTCTTTTCCTCTGTGGTCTGAACCCCAAAAGCCGAAAATAGCCACACCCTGACCCAAAAGCAGAATCATCATCATAGTTATACATAGCTTCTCCTTCTTCATTCTCTTTTAATGGTTTTTCATAAAGGGCAGCCATGTTTGTGTATGTGTGTTTAGCGAGAGAGATTTATGAGAAACTAGAGAAGTTTTAAACAATAAGTATGGAGAGAGAAACAAAACTGCTATTAATTAAGTGAATAATGTGTAAATCAATTAGCATTTAATGCTATTTTTTTTTACCGTTAGATCTTTTGGAAATCTATGGCTTAAAAAAGGTATAACTTGAACCCATCTCTATATAAATATATTGATATCCTATAAATGTTTGATGAGCACATTGTATGGAAATATTGACTATTTGTTATATGAAAAACTTGTGAGACAACCTAAACTTATCCAAATTTATATGTGTTGAGAAATCTTTGTATTTTTGAGTGTTATGATTAGATTATTTGTTGTGAGCATCTTGNGCTATTTTGGGATTTGCACATCGCAATCCTTAGCAAGGGAGTATACAATTAAGGATCCAAAAAAGGAGCTCCTTAGCAAGGGATGAAAAGGGGGTTCTAATCCTAAATGGGATAGTGTGACCCTATCAATGGGGTGTAAACGTTGACCATGAGAAAAGTCTAAGAAATTGTTTATATGATGGTATTGGTACATTATGATGGCTTACAATTTAATGATATTTTTATACGAAATATTTGATGTTAAAATACAAATAGTTTTGCAAACTTTGTTGTATCGAATATTTATTTTAAAAGGTTTGTTCCCACACCCAATGTTAGTAAAGTCCACTTATTGAGTTATCTCACCCCCCCCCCCCCCCCCCCACACACACACACACACACATATATATATATATACACTTATGACATCTCACTTGGACCTCTTATACCATAACAACTATTAGATTTAAATATCTTAGGTCCAAACCAATTAAATCCATTTAATTGTGGGCCTCTTTTTAATTTACTTATAAGAAAGAAATAAGTAATAAAACTATGGGGTGTTACATTAATGGTTCTATTCTTTTTAGCTACTTCATTTAATTTTTTTTTTTTTTTTATTCTTCCCCTCTCTCTCTTCCTCTCCATGTTTGTGTACAAACAACAAAATCACACCATTGTCGGTCACATCTACCACCACTATAACCACTGCCACCACAAATCACAACCCACAACGATCACAAATCAAGGCAAACCCAAAAATCTACACACAAAAATCCAAATATAACACCAAAAAATCACGGAAAACCCAAAAATCAACACCCAAAAATCAACATTCAAAAACAACAACAACCACCACCACCACCACCACCATAAACCCACCTCAACAACCCACCCACAATCCACCATAACAATCCACCCACAACAGCAACAACCTAATTTCAACCACAATAGCAACAACCCAACCACCAATCCCAGCAGCAACCAAGCCAGCCACCGATCCTAGCAACAACCCACACCACCACTAAAACCACCGATCCAAACCACCCAACCACACAAACCTAGACATACCCGACCCATACTAGCAAGGTGGAAGGGCAGGCAAGACTAGTGAGGCAGATGGGAGATCGGCGAGGTTGAGTCGAGATCGGTGAGGTGGAGGAAGATGAGTTGGCTGGGCTAGCGGTGGAGGAAGAAGAGAGAAAATGAGGAAGAGAGGTTGAGCGAGTCCAAGGAGAAAAAACAATGGAAAGAATGAGAAGGAAGAGAAAATAAATAAAAAGAAAGAAAATAAATTATTTAAATATTGCTACAAGTGTGAACATACAAATATATATATATATATATATATATTTTTTACATTTGAGCTACAATGCATAGCCAAAAGTAATTGTGCACAATAACTAAGAATCCAAATTTTTTGGTTTTGGCTCCACCAATGCAGCCCTATTTTTGTAATTGATAGTGCTAAAAATAGTAATAAGACTTTTTAGCACCACCAATAATAATAATGCTCTTACATGTAGTGAGGGCCTTTTAATCCTTTACGGTGAGTTTCTTGTTTGTACAGATTTTGCTTTATTACTATCATTCTAGTTGGGTTTATGTGATTGTAAGATATAAAAGTTCATTTTTTAATATTATGGGTATTCTTTTCCCAGCCTTGAATTTCGCAAGGGTTATTGAGTTCACAATGGTTGATTTATCATGTACATATGTTACAGTGATGTGTAACATATATTACAGAAACTTTTTGTGACCCTCTTCTTCCTTTTAATTGATTATCACCACCATACAGACAATTGCACACGTCATTGACTTAGTAATGGCACCCAAATGTGGTGGAAGTATATAAGCTTTAATCCCAATGCCTTGTTCAACCTTCCTTAAACCACAACTACCAAGTGCATGGGAGATTATACACACAGATACAAAACACAATTCAATAAAATTACCGCTACTTTTTCAAAATAAAAAATAAAAAGCATAGTTAAACCAGGTATTACCGTAAGGAAACTTGCTAAGTACATTTCATTTTTCCCTCCAATCATGACTGACACTCCGGGTGTACAATGATGCCAACTAGCTAGGCAGGGGGTCTCACTATCACTAATCCGTTCTACTACGGGATTCTGCTTTATGCTCTCTTTTATTTTGGCTTAGCAAGACAAACTGTAGTTGCTCACTCCAGTATAGAAGTTAAATATCGAGTACTAGCTCACACCAGAGCTTAGCTCCTTTGGTTGAGTTTGTTCTTGCAAGACGTACGTGTTTCATGCTCAGTTATTGTGACAACTAAAGTGCTATTTGCATGCCAATGGTGACATTTTCTTTTATTGTACCAAATATATTGAGATTAATTGTCACTTTATTTGTCACCACCTGCTAGAGGGCACACTACAATTGCATTTGTCTCCTTGCAAGATCGGTCAGTTGGTTTCTTCACTAAATCCTTGTATTACTGGATGCTGAAGTGGGGCTCTTGGGCTTATATTTACATAGGTGCGAGACACATTTGCTGCCACACTTCATTATCAGCTGGCCCAGTCTTCTGCATACAAAATAGACTTTTGAAGTCTTCCCTTTGAACTGCTTTCGTCTAAGAAATTTTCATTTCTTCCTTCTGAAGGATTTCTTCTTTTGGGTTGTATAATGCTTTTTCTTCCAAGAATATTTCTTGAAGTGAGGTCTTCTTTTTGTTGGACAGGTACAATTCTTGTCATAGCACTTAATCTGCAAATCTTTTCTTTTACAGTTATCTTTGAGTTTGTTATGAATCTTGTCAATTTCTAAAAGAAATTTCCTTTGGTTGCAAAGTTTCTCCAGAGCTATAAGCATATGCTGATAGATATCTCCCAAGGAAACTTGCTGTAGTGTTATTTTTTGGAGATTCATCATGCGGAGAGTTTTATCTCCCAATGGTTCTGGAAGGGAATTGAGAAAAGTGTTCTTGGAATTAATATCATCCATACCATATTTGTGTTCTATGTATTATTTGGTGCATTTATATAAAAAGGCAACTATTGTACAGTTTTAAGGGTTAATAATTAGGTAGTTTGGAGTAGTGCTTCAAGCTTTTATATAATGGGTGAGCCCCATGATAGGGCTTACTTGTAGTGTGAGAGTCCAAAGCCGTACTCCAAAATTATCTAAATATTTTTCAATTTTAAGTCATTAATATATAAATGTCTTTTCACATACAATGTGTATATATATATATATTCAATCATCCATATATAATGAGACATTAGCTGCTGGATTTAGTAAAAGAATAAATATATATTGCAAATTTATTCCAACAATATGATTCATGCTTTCATACCTATCCTTTTGCAAGTAGATAAGATGTAATCAATAATCATATACGAACAAAGTCCTACTTCGTCAAATCCAAATTGAGAACTACCTAGATTTACAAAAAAATATGATCCTCCCTACTCAAAATTCTATAAATTCAACGCTAAATGATGTGTTTTTTGACCTCCCTGTATGCGTCTTTATCTGGTATTCTTCACTAAGTCAAGTCTCTGACTACGGTATTACTCTAACTTGGGCCAATCCCCTCGTTCTCTTTTGGAAATTCTTTAAATGCATTTAGGACCAATATATATATATATATATATATATATTTCTTAAAAAATTTTGCTGGCAGCTTTAAGAATTTTTTTAGGATAACTATTAAGAAATTTAAATCATACAAAATCTAATAAAAAGATAACTTAAAGACATTGACATAAAAATAAATAAATAACAAAACAACACAAATATATGAAATTTTGCCATTTTCTTCTATTAAGAAAATAAAATGCCAAAAATGAGAATGCTGAGATGAAGGCGAATCTTAAATGATGATAGAAAATAGAAAAATAGAGAGAAATGGATGCTACCTACTGAGACTGCGAGTCAAGCTATCGAGTAGGCAGACTTGTTGCGACTGTGAAGTTGAGGAAAGCAGATATGCCAGGGCCGCTGAGGAGAACTTTTATAAGTTGGGTTGAAAAATTTACAAATCTGAATATTAGGGATTTTTACTTTTTGTTTTTTAATGGATTTTTGTTGAATAGTTTGTTAATTATTGTTGTTCGGCCTATTTTTGTTATAGTTTTGGTGATATTTTTGTTATTTGGGCTTATTTTATTGATGTTATTTGGGCTTTTATTTATTTAGTTTTTTTTTTTAATACAGTTTCAACTTATGGTATTTACTTCTGATAATTGATTTTTATTGATGTTATTTGGGCTTCCTTTTTTATAGAGTTTTAACCTATGATATTCACTTTTAATGATTATGCTCAATATTATTAGACCAAGACACCAATCGGTTTTTAGTGTAGGCGAGAATTCAACCCTAGATATCTTATTCAACCATTAGAGATTTCACCAGTTGAGCTAACTAAAATCCACATTTTTTTTTTTCATTTAAGGGGTTAAGGATCATGCTTGGGAAATCAAGATTATTTTTGTTGAACCTAAATTCTTGGGACAAGTCAAGGTTTTCAATATATATATATATATATATATAGAAACACACACACTAGACTCTTCACACGCACTTTGTTTGTGTAATAATACTGTTTTTTTTTTTTTTTTTTTTTGTTTAATGTTATAATGTTTAAATGTGATATATAAATAACCATGGTTTTTTTTTTTTTTTTAAAGAAAGAGGTAAGGTAACGTGGAATAATGTTTAAAAATAAGATAAAGATAGTGTCCTAAGTTTTAGGCTGAATGGAGAAGATAAAGAAAAAAATCTAAGACTTAGGAACAGCAAATTACTGTTTTAATCATTTTGTATTTTTTTTAATTTAAAATTATTTAACTAAAAGATAAGGGTATTTTAAAGAATTTAAGAATTTGCATGAAGGTACTTTAGTACGCAAAAAGTTGAAACGCAAACAAGAAATTTTTTTTTTTTTAAGAATACTAAATATTTTAACATACCCACAGAGAGAGGCGAGAAGGTTTTAAAGAAACTAACAGATGTGTATATCTAAAAGGGCCTAAACAAAAAATTCTTTTATTTTTTTAGTTAGATATACATTTTTTAGGGTAGACAAAAGAGGTTAGTATAAATAAACAATAATTAAAAAAAAAAAAACTATGTATATAATTTATTTGTTTTTTGCAAGTCAAAGTGTTCATATGAACACTCTTGAGCCCATCGTAAACCCTCTTAACCTTATAATATTAAATTATAAATAATCACCTTTCCATGTTGAAGCCCAATTTCAAAATCATGGTACTGCCGTGATTGGTCTTAATATTTAGGCATGACTAAGTATTTGTTTGGAAACGGCTTATTTAGCTGAAGTTAAAGATAACTGAAATTGTAAAGTGAGACTCATTAATTTTACTAAAAAAATATAATGAAACTCATGAATAATAATAAAGTTAAACTAAGTAGTAAAAAAAGTTGGTTTTTTAAGCTATGCCAAACGCAAACTAAAAGCAAAAGAAAATTTAGTTGGCTGTGCAGTTTAACACATAAATCCAAAACCAAAAACAAAAAACGAAGAGATTAAAAAAATATCTACCTCGTCATGGAAAAGGACAACTCCAAAATCCCATTTGTCGGCAAGGCTCATTTTGTCCGTGGCTTCTTGATTGCGGATGAAGCATAACAGCATATCAATTGATAATGATACAATCTTTCATTGTAGATCAAAGAGTTATAAGTCTTTATCATTTGTCTGGGTAATTCTTGCTGTTTTCAGGTTTTGGATGATATAGGACAATTAAGGATGACTAGATGATGACCAAGAATCATTGATCGACTTGATGGAGTTTTGAAAAGAAGCCCAAATTGGTTATGCCAATAGGGATAGAAAATATAGTGAATGGAGTGACTTAGGAAAAGCAGAGAACTCCAAGACTAGAAGTGAGACAAAGAAATATTTGTATTGAAGTTATCTGCTTATTCAGCATTGCAATATAACACAGTCTTTGATTCATCATTCACTAGGAATATATAAAGAAAAAAGCTTCCATAAAGTTCCTCGTCACACATTGCTGAACTTGAATATATATAAGGAGACTCGAATGTACAAGGAGAATCATACTACACTCTTAAGCTGCTCAATTCACATTTGTTAGCTGTTCAGCTACTTATTCCTAGTGTCCTCACTTTTAGCCTTTTAAAGACTATGGGTACTTTATTAAAGGCTAAGGTTGAGATTCTATCCTTAATCATTGTACTAATGATTGTAACAAGTTCTGAGGCACGTCTTTCTCATGCTTTCTCAATCGTACCTAAAAAGATTGGTAAACCCCCCCCTATCTTACGTAAACTGCAGTATCATGAATTAAAAATCAAGTACTACCGAAGAAGGTTGATGCAAGGTGCAGGAACTCAAAGAGTTGCACCTGGAGGACCAGATGGTCAACATCACTAGCCACTTTAGTGCTTGTTCACTAGGGGCATAGCTCTTTCATTTTCAGATAAGCTAAAAAAAGTTTCTCATGAGGCACAATTTACAAGTAGAAGCCCTTTATGTACTCTGAAAGGCGTGTCTTTTAAAGTGTCACTGAAATAGTAAATCTATTCTTGTCATAAAAGTACAACCTTGCCAAATTGCTTGCCCCAAGTTTTGTGAACTTTATCTCTGCCGTTGAATCGCTTCATCTTCTACTATGTTGTTTTCGTCTTTCTAGAAAAAGCTTGAAAGAAAATGTGTTTGTTGGGAATGGATTACATGTCTGTCTTACTTTACTGTCCAGTGACTCATTGTGAAAAGCACCACGTTTGGCCTTTTGGAGTTCTAATGGTTCTAGTTGTATTGATACTGGCTTTAATCGACACAAGGAGTAGAGTAGCCAATTTCTAGTAGATAAGGATCTCAGTACANTCGTGAGGCCTATAAATTTCTGGGTTGCCAGAACCAGACATTGACTCTGAATACAATAACAACAAATGATCAAGTTAACAATGTGCATTAACTTTTAGAAAATAATGATTATGTGCAATATAAAATGTTGCTATAGTCAAGATTTCAATCTCTTGTGACCAACATTTACTACAACAAACAACCAAAATCACACCAATGTACTTATTCAACCAAAAAAATACAATTTCTTCTAACCAACATTTACTACAACAAACAACCAAAATCATACCAATGTACTTATTTAACCAACCAAAAATATCATTGCCATAAAATTTAAAATTTAACCAAAAAAATAAAAATTCATTACAATATCAAATAAAAATACCATTGCGATAAAATTATGATGTCAGTTTTTTACCTGAAGTGATACAAATTTTACTTGAGTCCGGACGCAACTATGGAGCAGAGCTGTAGAGTGCAACCAGTTCAGCCGAAATGCAAGACACTCTCAATGGGGAGGGATGGGAAGATAATATATGAGAATAACTCGACTCTAAGGATTTCGAGTATAATTTATAACTCGATTACTACAATATCGAGTTATTTTCAAGACTTGTACCGTACACCTGACACCAAGACAGGATAGACAGATGTTGAACAAGCGCATAACTCGATAGCTGCATAGTCGGTTATATAACTCCGTTTTCGAATTATCGAGTTTTTCAGAAACAAATTACCACGATGGAATTGCAAGTTCACACATAACTCGCTCATTCAATAATCGAGTTTTTCAGAAACAAATTTCATTCACACATAACTCGCTCATCAAATAATCGAGTTTTTCAGAAACAAATTACCACGATGGAATAGCAAGTTCACACATAACTCGCTCATTTAATAATTGATTTTTTCAGAAACAAATTACCACGATGGTTCACACATAACTCGCTCATTTAATAATCGAGCTTTTCATAAACAAATTACCACGATGGTTCACACATAACTCGCTCATTTAATAATCGAGTTTTTCATAAACAAATTCCCACAATGGAAAACCAAGTTCACACATAACTCGCTCATTTAATAATCGAGTTTTTCAATATAACTCGATTTCCGGTTTGTCGAGTTACAAAACAGGGGCATTTCCCTATATAGTTTGGAAAAAAGGGCAGAAAGCTGCTATTTTTGCCCAAATAGGGCATTTCCCAATTTTGTCCAAGTTATGAACAGTATTTTGGTTTAATATTCAGATTTAGTTGATATTTGGATGGAGACTAACTTTTAAATAGTTATTTATGTTTGTATTCAAACTTAGTTGATGTTTGATAATTATTTGGACTTAGTTGATTGTTGATATTTGGATGGAGACTAATTTTTTAGAATTTGGTGCCTCGCTTCACTCGGGCTAGCGCCTTTTTGGCGCCTCATCACCTCGGGCGATACAAGGCCTTGGCGCCTTAAGGGCGCCTTTCGCCTTTGACTACCTTGTTCATATGTAATAGTGTAAAAATAAGAAATGTAGATTTTTATTCAGATTGTTTACCTTTCACAGATTAGATTGATAATTAGGAGAAGAGACTACATTAGATCATGTGTTTTTTAATAGCTTTTGCAGAATTTAGCACCTACCAGGTGCGGAGCTGTTGTAGAACCTCTTTGAGATTTTTTTTAAATTGCAACGTTGATGATTTAACTATCTGTGTGTTGTTAGCTATCAGATTTGTAGAAGTACATAAGAAATGAGATACGATAGCTGTTATTTAGAACACAGTAGACCAAACCTAGTCAAAATATCAAAGTACCCCTTTATCTTTCAAACACAGCTTAACTGCTAAACTTATTTTCTTTTTGATAAGTGCTTTACTGCTAAACTTATGCAGCAGGGGATTGCCGACCACCTAATGAACCAGATGACTTTATTTTGAAATGAGCTCTTAATTTTCTTCTTTTGCAGTAGTCAATACATGACATCATTTGTAATTGTTTTCAAGATTTCTTCTCCACTCTTGAAGTCTTAATCTTCCACCATGACCTCTATCGTTCTGTTCTCTCCACATATTGTAGAGAGTAGTTGCTGTCGCTAGTTTAGTGGTAATGCTCTTGTGGCTTCCTCCTACCAAAATGTCTAAATCCCAACTTGATAAAAAAAAAAAAAAAAAAAAAAAAAAAAAAATCCTAGCTTTGACCATTGGTGGAGCCCAGCTAACAGTAAAATATTTTATTAAAAAAATAATTTATTTATTTTGTTTAAAATATTAGAGTGAGGATAGTTGCATCACTACAAAATGTCTACATCCCAACTTGGAAAAAAAAAATCTGAATTCCTTTGGCCATTAGTGGAGCATAGCAAACAGTAAAATATTTTTCTAAGAAAATAATTTTTTTTTTTTTTTTTAAGATGGGAATCAATGTTTTTTTAATAGAAAGAATTAAAGCTTATTTACAGCTTTTTTTACAATCAAAATCTATTTAATTTTTTAAATTAAAGATTTAACCTTTTTTTTTTCTACCTTTTAATTAAAAAATAAATGTCCAAGGGTTATTATTATTATTTTTAAATAAATCAAAGTTACTTGATGAAAGTTCAATATGAGTATGAAACACCCTTGAACGTTTAGACCCCCAGATACAAAAATACAAATTCAAGCTTTATATCAAACAATTAATGTGCGAAATATGATAACAAGCTTATAACAGAATTGATAAAACAATCTAAGCCAAATATAAACACATCCACAGCAGTAAATATAAGGTAAAGATAAAGGAAAGAGAGATGCAAACACACGGATAACACACGATGTGTTATCGAAGAGGAAACCGAAGTCCTCGGCGTAAAACCTCTCTGCCGCCCTCCAAGCGGTGATAAAATCCACTAAAGAATATAGTTGGGATACATGAACAGCAAAAGACCCTCCAAGCCTAATCTACCCAAGTACCTAAGCCCTCCAAGCTTCTTACTCCAACAAGGTTACGCCGAACCTATTTTTTCTTTAGCTTGCCGGATTCCGCTACTTGACCATAGCATCAACCAATGTATATTGGTTCCTTCCCAAACTACTTCCCTAAGCACCAAATGGACCTTCTCACAGACGTGGGTGTGGTGAGATAAGGGTTTGGTAAATAACCTCTCAAGGGTATGACAATGGAGAGGAAGAGAGTAGAGGAATTTGTAGAGTCTCTTTAGATGAAGATTGGGGATGAGGCAATCTTGTTTTTCTCTAGGATTTTCTCTCACAAAATTCTCTCTGGAAGCTCTCTCAATATGATGGGTATAAGGGTGTATATATAGTAGGGTGAGAAGGGAATGCAAAATGTCAGTTTTTGCCAAACAAGGCAAGTTGGCGACTTGGTCTTGTGGCTTGTCCAAGTCGCGACGTAACGGCCTGGCCAGTCTGGAACTTTTGTCCTGTAGCGTGACAGCTAGCGCGACCCTTCAGCTTCCCAGTGTGCCTTTCACGTGCCAGCTTTTGGCGGCTTGCCAGTTGCGATCCACCCGCGAGCCCTAGCCGCGAACCTCTGTTTTTCTTGCACACTCTTGAGCTTTTCTTCACAACTTCTCACACACTACCCTTACAGATTTCCCACTAAATACAAGGTTGCTAAGTGCTAAATTACAAGCAAATTGGTCACGGAATAAAGCCAATTAAATGGTTGATTAAATTCAATCTTACAATCTCCCCCTTTGGCTATTCCGTGACAAAACCCTACAACAGACTCTAGACTTAAACGTGAGTTGGGAACAGTTGGAAAACTCACTCACACCTAACTCTAGATTCTGTAAAGCTTTTGAACATATGAATAAGTAACTCCTGAAACACAATAACATAGCAATATTATTGTATGCAGAAAACTTAATATGCATATGGAGCAAAATAAGCATGATCAAGCAAAAATGAACATAAGCATAAAAGCAATAATTCATGGCAAGATCAGCACTAGTAGTCACTTAAGCAAAAGTGATTACTATGTTCATTCACACAAGGAATGAACATCTGGACATGTAAAAATGATAAACTCAATTGAAGAGTATCATTTGCAAGTCAACCACTCAACCAATGCATAGAAACATATATGCATCTAGGAACAATCCTACACGGGCACAAGAGTATTGTACTTAAGGTAATGCAAGGCATTAACAAGTACCAAAGCACAAAGCACAAAGGCTACATATGCAAAGTTTTGCAAATACATGGCACAAACCATACAAGCCTACAAACAGTGCATAAGAACTAGAAACAACCCTCAAAGCTTACAAAAGCAACAATGGGTACAAACCTAACAAAAAGTGCTTAAAGCTTAATAACATCATACTACATAAGTGCTGAAATAAACAACTACCAGCACAGTATTTTGAGTTAACAAAGTTTTATATACAGAAAAACAACTGAAAAAAAAATGATGAAGAAATCTCCCTCTCAAAACGAGCACTCCCCCTCAAGAGCTGCCCCAAAAATTCTCCCCCTTTTTGACTGGAATGGCCAAAGGGTCACTGTTTCAGCTTTGTGAAAATGCCATCAACTTGAGCTGCTAACACATCAATTTGGTCCTGCATGACAACCAATCTCTCCGACTGCTCTTTCTGGCCATCTCTGAGGGTCTTTTCCATTTTCGTAAGACGTTTGTGAAGGTTATCAAAGAGCATTTGCAACTTGTCAGGCTGAGGGGCAGACTGTGGTTGTGTAGTGCCTGGTTGCTCAGAAGTAGAGGAAGTAGGAGAAAATAGATGTGCACTCTTTGGAGCTTTGGATGAATGACTTTTGCTGGCCTGTAGAGTGAACATAGAGATTGGTCGAGGACAAGCAATCATGTTCCCAATTGAGGGAGGAGTAACACCTTCACGGAGAACGAAGTTCATAATAAGACTACAGAATGGAAGGCACCCTCGTGCTACTGTTCTGGTTGCTGTCTTTCTTATGATGTGATAAATATGGGCACAGATGCCAATGGTGGTGCCTGTGATGAGATCACACAGAAATTGAGCCCTTCCAAGGTTTATATACACCGTGTTGGTCAACGGATAGAGGTTTGAAAACATAATCAGCTTCAATGTTGTTAACTCAGGTGAAAACTTGGTAGTACTAATTAATGTGCCTGTGCTAGAAATGTCATGGTCAGGACCAAGAATTTAGAGAATGTCCTGAATTATTGGAGTACGATCATCATACGGAGTAAGGTCGGCATCCGCAGGTCGTGTGATTTTGAGAAGTTCAGCTATGGTGTCTGGATTAATGATGAACTCCGTTCCTCTTACCAGACAATGTAGTTCACTCTTAAGATCAACTGTGTTGGCGAAACATTCCTTCACTAGTTCAATCATCAGATCAACAAAATTTTCGAATAATGCTGCCCAATCTTTTGTCTCGAAGATCCGAGGGACAAAAGTTGTGTCCAAAGTGTCAAATCTGACCTCCCATTCCACTATAGGAGTTCCCCGGTCAAAGAGGTTGAAGTAGGCATCTTGGTGCTGAGGAGTTCTGAATAACTCAATATTGAGTTTAGTAGATGGCTGTGAGGAAGACCGTGTTCTTTTTGTAACAGGCACTGTTTCTTCTTCTGACATCACTTCTTTTCCTTTCGAGGATTGTCGAGACATCTGTAAGATAGCAATCACACAGAAAAGTACCAAATGCAATACCACAGGGAATCAACAGCATCTTGATTAGATTCAGTTAAGAATGCGAGAAAAATTCACTTTAATCCCAAACACAAGAATGAGATCAACAATAAGATAACAGATGGCTAAAATGAAACACACTCCACACAAAAGCACAAAAAACTCTAAAGACCACAGAACCATAAAAAAATGACCCACGGCCACATACAGAGAGCACCACATAGATCTCAAATCCATATGTTTAAAGAGAAAGAGAAACTCTATCAAACGAACAATGCTCAGACTAGAGACAAACATGCTGAAGTACAAACAAGATATAGAATAAACTTAGCAACAAAGGAAAATAACCTCAAACAAACAAAATCACCATTTTAGGCAAACCCATATTTGAACACAATATATCGCAGAGCACATGTGCAATGAACAACACAAGAAGGTAATGGTTAACATAGTAAGAATGAAATGAGGGAAAGAAAACCCATACCTTATTCTTGGAGATTTATGCAGAAATGATGCAGAGATGAAAGATTTTTTAGCGAGAAATGAACTGTTTGAGAGAGAGAGTGAAGAAGATAATGAACAGTCACTGAAAATCGAGGGAAAGCTGAAAAGAAATTTTAAAAACTGTCTTCAAAAACGCAAAACACGCGTTTTTCGCGACTTAACCAAGTCGCCAGGGCAAGCCGCGAAACACTGTGAAGGTAAGATTCTAGAAAAATCTTTTAAGTGTTTTTCGCGACTGGAAGGTTCAGCCGCGAAGGAGTCGCGAGCTGAGCCGCGAAAATCTCTGAGTAACCCTCACGATTGGACTTTCCACCCGCGAACAAGCCGCCAAAATGAGTCGTGAAAAGAGCAAAACTCAAATTTTAAAAATTTTTCTAAGTCTTTTTCGTGACTAGAATACTGACTCACCAGTAAGCCGTGAAAAATCTTTGATTGAGCTCGCGACTAGGGCTTGCGACTGTGCTAACCCGCGACTTAGTCGCCAAAACAGGGTAACACTTTTTTTTTTTTTTTGAAAAAAAAATTTCACATTTTTGTAAAAGCAAAGTACTTTCCAAAAACAAAATAAAACACTTAAAAATCTTTTTGTGTTTGACCAACAAAGATTGAGCATGTGAAAACACATTTAATCAAGTACAATCACACAAATGAATATGGCATTCATTGAACATAGACTTGTGTGATGTGTGTGGATATAAAAAATGAGATAGTCCTTAGTCCATGTGAAGCTTCAATGATCAATTCAATCAAGGCATACACAACTAGCACTAGATAATGTGACCTATCTCAATTATAGAAGCATGCATATATGACCTCCCACAAGAACTTAATAAAAACTCTTTGAAGCTTTTCATTTGGCTCCATTTTCAACATATCATTTGCCATTTTTGAGCAAAGAAACTCTCATTATGAGATAGATGCCTGGAATTTTTGATATTTCAATTGATGAGTTAGCCTTTGGCTTTTTGAGCATCATACATTTTATTATGGTCGCTTTCCCTTTTTCCTAGTCAAATACTAGTATGTGCGACAGGCTTTTGCAGCTTTATATCTCTTTTCATTTGGAGATTTACATTTAGAGAGCTCTTTAAAAGTATAAAAATAAAAAGTGGGAAGATATATAGGCATGAGTCTATGCATGTCTCAAGATCAACAAAACCATTCGCTAATCATTCATGACAAGGTTGAAGATCTATTTACAACAATCACATAGATTTCAGAATTTCTTCCATAATGATATGAGTGCATGAGAGACAAGCTAAGCTCGTTAAATACACAGAGCCATTAGTACAAAGGTACAAGGCTAAACATACTTTGAGACAAAACTCAACAAAGTGATCAAACTTTTTATGTGTTTTTGGATTTTTGACACGAAAGCAGTAGAAGAATGATCAAAAACAAGAAAAATGAGAAAGCATTTTAAACACAAACAAACCACAAATTAAATAGATACTCAAAAACACAACGCAAATAACCAATCATATCCACAGAGCATAGGAAGAATTGAAGCATGGACATGTTATAATGCTTTATGCATGAGTACCCTTTGTCACCCACACATCACGTGCGTTTGGGGTGATATCCTTGACGGATCGGGTACGAGAGTTAGGACTTTCAAACCTCCTGTTGAAGCTCTCCAAGCAAGTGGTGAAGGCGCCAATCATTTTCATCACGTCCGTTATTCCGGAATCATAGTTTTGGCTCCTTGATTGCTCACCACCCCAAGACCTCAAGTCATTTCTTCTTCCTCGGGACCGAGGTACACTCGCATTGTTGTCTACTCTTACCTTTTGACAGTTTGGTCTAGTGTGTCCTTACAATCTGCAATAGTGACAAATATAGTTTATTCTAGGACCCTGCTGCTGTCTTGGGAGAGATCTTCCTCTAGCTCCAAATCTAACTTCAGATTGATTTCGGGACTTGTTAAACATCCGTTGATTAGCCACATTCTTTTTCTTCTCAGCCTCAACTATCTCTGGAGTAGACTTATCAACAGCCGTCTCTTTGTTTTTCACAAACTTTACTTCCTTGGTGACTTTGGCTGATGAGCTGCTCCCTCCGGTATATCCCAACCCGGACTTGTCTGAGGCATGTCTTTGAGATGAAATAACATCATCTAGCTTCTTGGAGGAGACCCTATCTACCTTGGCATGAGCTTGTACTACCTTTTGCTCGAGAAACCTCACCTTCGTGTAAGCTTCTGATAGCTCACCATTAAGTGCTTCAATCTCACACTTTGCCTCCTTATATCTAACCAGCAAGCTTTTGAAATCTTCCTCAGCTCTCTTTATTTTCTTCACAGCTGCCTTTGCCACTTTTGTATACTCTCCTGATTTCTCAAGAAGTATTGCGTAATTCTTTTGAAAGCTGGATGCGTCTTCTTCTTCTTCACCTTCTGATTCTTCAACAATCCCAATGGACTCCTCATCAGAACATTCACCCAGCTCATTCACAAGAGTACTCAAATCATCTGAAGATCCCACATGTGCAATGGTCATGAATGCTGAGTAATTTCCTTCTCCGTCACAGCTTTCTTCAGAGTCTGATTTTGATGAGTCTGAGTCACTCAAAGTAGTGGCATAAACCTTTCCTTTTGACTTCAAATAATTTGGACATTCCTTTTTGAAGTGTCCATGTCCGTTGCACTCGAAGCACACAATGTCCGAAGGAGATTGAGACTCCTTCCCTTCTTTCCTCGTAAACTCTTTCTTATCACCTTTTGAAGATGAGAATTTCCCTCTATTAAATGGTTTCCTACTGCCCTTCATCTTCAGAAATTTTCGAAAGTTCTTTACAAGATATGCCACTTCCTTTTCCACTCCATCTTCTTCGGAAGGATCATCCATTCTTTCGGTGATGGTTTTAAGAGAAAATGATTTACTCGTCTTGTGTGAAGGCAGTCCCAGTTCATATGTTTAGAGAGACCCAATTAGCTCTTGAATTTTGATCTCATCCAAGTCTTTACTCTCCTCTATGGCTGTGACTTTTGCTCTAAAACTTTCAGGCAAAGACCTCAAAATTTTTCTCACCACCATGGTATCTTCAATCTTCTCACCAAGATTGAGTTTAGCAATGACAATTTCGTTGAGCTTCCTATAGAATGAATCAAACGATTCATCTTCACCCATCTTGAGCTTTTCAAATTTGGTGGTAAGCATTTGAAGCTTTGTGTCCTTCACTTTCTTAGTCCCCTCATAAGTTGTCTCCAAAATTTCCCAAGCTTCCTTGGCCACAGTCATGTGAGATATCCTGTGGAATTCATTAGGAGACATAGCACAGAAAACAGCATTTAAAGCTTTACTATTAGCATTGGCTGCTGCAAGAGCTGCCTTATCCTAATTGGCCTTAGGAGCCTCTGATTTAGTCCAACCTATCTCAACCGCATCCCAAACGGTATCTTCTATACAGCATAAAAATTCTCTCATTCGGACTTTCCAAAAAGCATAATTATTACCATCAAAAAATGGTGGAACAGTGAGAGATTGAGACCTATCCATCTCAACAAGGGGTCAAGGATCACACTCAGGTATTAAAACCACAACAGGTGTACCCGCTCTGATACCAATTGAAAGTTCAATATGGGTATGAAACACCCTTGAACGTTTAGACCCCCAGATACAAAAATACCAATTCAAGCTTTATATCAAACAATTAATGTGCAGAATATGATAACAAGCTTATAACAGAATTGATAAAACAATCTAAGCCAAATATAAACACATCCACAACAGTAAATATAAGGTAAAGATAAAGGAAAGAGAGATGCAAACACACGGACAACACACGATGTGTTATCGAAGAGGAAACCGAAGTCCTCGACGTAAAACCTCTCCGCCGCCCTCCAAGTGGTGATAAAATCTACTAAAGAATATAGTTAGGATACATAAACAGCAGAAGACCCTCCAAGCCTAATCTACCCAAGTACCTAAGCCCTCCAAGTTTCTTGCTCCAACGAGGTTACGCCGAACCTATTTCTTCTTTAGCTTGCCAGATTCCGCTACTTGACCATAGCATCAACCAATGTATATTGGTTCCTTCCCAAACTGCTTCCCTAAGCACCAAATGGACCTTCTCACAGATGTGGGTGTGGTGAGATAAGGGTTTGGTAAATAACCTCTCAAGGGTATGACAATGGAGAGGAAGAGAGTAGAGGAATTTGTAGAGTCTCTTTAGATGAAGATTGGGGATGATGCAATCTTGTTTTTCTCTAGGGTTTTCTCTCACAAAATTCTCTCTGGAAGCTCTCTCAATATGATGGGTATAAGTGTGTATATATAGTAGGGTGAGAAGGGAATGCAAAACGTCAGTTTTTGCCAAACAGGGCAAGTTGGTGACTTGGTCTCGCGGCTTGTCCAAGTTGCGAGTTCGAGTCGTGACGTAACGGCCTGGCCAGTCTGGAACTTTTGTCCTGTAGCGTGACAGCTGGCGCGACCCTTCAGCTTCCTAATGTGCCTCTCACGTGCCAGCTTTTGGCGGCTTGCCAGTCGAGATCCACCCGCAAGCCCTAGCCGCGAACCTCTGTTTTTCTTGCACACTCTTGAGCTTTTCTTCACAACTTCTCACACACTACCCTTACAGATTTCCCACTAAATACAGGGTTGCTAAGTGCTAAATTACAAGCAAATTGGTCACGGAATAAAGCCAATTAAATGGTTGATTAAATTCAACCTTACACTTAACTACTAGGAAAATATATAATTCATAAGCATAATTTAATACAATTACTTTAAGTATTCTAGCGATTAAGTGTGCGTGATCTTAAAGTTTTTCTCTCATGTTTCAAATTTGACTCTGATTCTTCCAAATTATTTTGTTATAAATTCCAAGTTATTTGATTGGCCCATGACCTACCCCACTGCGTTAGTAGGACTATGCTACGCATGTACCTCAATAATACTGGGTTTGGCCGACAATTAGCCTGGTGAGCCAGTAGGCTACTAGGCCAGGCTATGAGCTATTATAGGTGACCCTTATTTGAAAACAATTAGATATCATTCAAAGAGAAGATCCAACCCCGCAAAATTATGTTGAAGAAGCTTATATATGTGAGGAGTTTCATGAGTTTCTTTATAGAGGAGCAATTTCGGAAATACAAAACCAAAATTCTCTAGTTAACAGGCCCAAAATTCAGAAGTATAAAATAGGAAAAATAAAATAAAAGAGTCATATATAGATAATATGAGGAGAAATAATATTTAAGAACTAAAAATATACCATTGTGCACCTTTGGTGCTATAATCATTTTGCAAGTATAAGTACTGGGGGGGAGGGGGGAAGAGCCGGGGTTCAAGTTTCTAGGAGAAAGCTTCACACACATATACACTTAGATTAGGTTAGAGTAGAATATCTATCATACATTGCTCTTCAAGTTTTGCTTGCATTATCTTGGATGAGGCTGGGTTGTAGTTTTTGTTTGTAGTTTCTATTTGTTTTTGCAATAAAATCTTTTTCTCTTCAAGAAAATAATAATAATAAAACGCCGCCTTGGAAAACGATTAGCGTAGTTGATTTTGTCAAGAAACCGAGCCCCCCACCTTACCCAAAAAAAAGGCATAGATATTTCTTTATATGAGGAAAGTGAGGCATATCATGGATAGATTTTTTTGTGAATAATTAATGGAATTATTTGTTTCTTCCAAACATCTCTTTGTCTGATAATTATTTGGCTCTCTCATGAAAATGATGGATTGCCAACTCCACGCAAGTGAGAGCTACTCAGAACTTGACTCTCATCGAAGGTGCAAATTTTTGTTTTCCCCAATTGTATGAACACTCTCACTCGTTCAAAGCTATAGTTGTCATTCTTTATAAAAACAAAAACAAAAAGGTTTTTTTTTTTTATATATGTTGAAATCATCCAAGGCTATGCTCATACAAGTATAACTCTATGAAAGAGCAAATTCAAGGAAGAAATCATCCAAATTGTGCATAGTGACGTATGAAAGAGTCTGCCAACATATGGCATACTTTTGTTCTAACTTAGAAGTTGATGAAATATGAACTGAAACATGTTGATTCAAAAATGAATTTTTTATTGTTACCACCCTCAAGTCAAATCCCTAAAATTATAAAAATAATAATAATGATTGAATGCACAAACTAGGTGTTACCAAGTTAGTTCCAATATTACATGTTATGATTTGAAAATAATTACTCACATTTGCTTTCGAGGCAGGTTTCGCTCCTTGAGCTTGTTGGGTAATGGTTACCTAACCAACTTGATTTTTTAAAAAAATATATGTAATTGGGCAGCGTGTGCGTTAATATTTGTATGTGTTTTGAATTTTTCTTTATTGATGAAGGAATAGGATCATTCAATTTATATCTCAGAAGAAGCATGTGATTCAGTACTATAGTACCACTCACTTTTGATTGCATAACACACACTTACTGTTACTCACTATGTTTCATTTCAGTATCATGTGTTAATGAGTCTTCATGCGAAAGATATCTTAAGTTAGTACAATGTTAATACCCCAAGCAACTTAATATATATACATACTTTAAGTTAGTGCTGCGGCAATTCATTTAGGGAAAAGTAGAATTAAATTGGGGTTTGGGTCGAGAGTGCTTGTGTTACTACTGTAATGTTCTTATTTTATAGTGAAACTTTCTTTGTCAATTTATGTGGACGTAGGCATATTGTGCAAATCCTTGTGTCTATATATTTCTTCTCTTTTCTTTAATCTTGCCTAAATGGGTTTATTTTCGCAACAATCATCTTTAATAGAGAACTGATAAATAATCAAGAGTAGAATTTATTTTTTTAGAATCTTTCTTACATTGTTTTTGTTTTTGTTCTGAACAATATCTATGACATGCTAACTGCTTATCATTTTGGTGCAGTATGGCTGCTGCAAATGCTGGACAGATTAACCATGCAGAGCCTGGTCCCATTGACAACTTGGTGTTGACACAGCAGGCCAACCATCGGTCCGAAGCTATTTGGAATAGGTAGGTAAAACGCAACAGTCAATCTTTAACTAATGTACACCAATTTAATTTATACAATGTACATGCTTTGGCATATATTAATCCATTATTCTATTCTGTGCAGGATCCAGGGACCCTTACCTACCGTAGCCGTAGTAAAGAGTTCTCCAATCGAGAGCCAATGGTGGACGATCGAGTCGTTAACATCATTAAGGCACTTGGTTTGGAGGGTCTCCTCTGGCTCCTAGGTAGAGAGATTGACCATGGCCTGATAACGGCCTTAGTGGAGCGATGGCGGCCCGAGACTCACACATTCCACATGCCGCATGGTGAGGTCAGCATCACATTGCAAGACGTGGAGGTTTTTATCGGGCTTCCTGTTGATGGTGCTGCTATAACAGGGAGCACATAGAAAACCTGGACTACAGTTTGCCAAGATTTCCTTGGGTTTGAACCTGTAAATCAAAACCAGCATAAGTAACTCAATGGTCAGAGGATTCTCATTAGCTGACTCTTGGAGCAAGTTGCTGAACCATTGCCGCCTAATGCTAAAGAGGATCAGCTGCATAAGTACGCACGCTGCTACATCCTAGCGCTATTAGGGGACACAATATTCGGTGACAAATCCGGCGATAGGGTGCATCTAATGTGGGTACAGCTATTGGAAGACCTTCGCAACCTACAAGTGTATAGTTGGGGAAGTGCTTGCCTTGCATGGATGTACCGAGAGTTATGCAGGGCAAGCGATAGGGACACCAATCAGATCGGTGGGTGTTTATTGTTGGTCCAGTATTGGGCATGGGCCATGTTCCCTTATTTGTGCCCGGCAGTTAAGCGTGGCCCGCCAGTGGGTGCTTATGGTCCTCCAGTGCGTGCTCCACTATCCCTAAAGTAAGTCTCTATTGAATCCCATCCCCAATTGAGTAAAATCCTATAAGATTATCTTACTTGTTAATGTGACTACATTATAGTTTTAATCATAACATTATCTTAGTAGGAAAGTTGTAGATATTGATCTCTTGTTCTTGATTGTTGTAGGTGGTTGTGGGTCCCAAACAAGAAAAATAGGCTTGCCAACATCTTTAGGGACAGGTATCGCGAGCAAATAGCTTCAATGTTGCCAGACCAGGTATGAGAATGCCCTGTTTTACACGTTTAGGAACAATCTTATAGGTTTGGTGAATTTTGAAATATAAAGCTTAATGTGTTGTGTACTTGTGTTGTTTGCTGTTGTAGGTGGTGTGGCAGCCATATGAAGCTGAGTTCGAGAACCTTCCGCCGTGGTGCGTTGCAGGGAGGGCCGTGTGGACAGCAACAGTGCCGCTTGTATGTTTCCACTTAATAGAGAAACATACGCCGGATCGTGTCGTTCGTCAGTTTGGGATGATCCAAAATATTCCCCAGGCTGTTGACACTGATACAGTCCTACATAAAATTGATTTGAGGGGGAAGGTCGGTGTGGATTGGATGCGGAAACATGCTGTGCATATAGGCCACTGGGGTAATCGCCTTCAACAGTGTTTTGAAGTAGTGCTTGGTGAGATGCCTCCACACCACGAGTACTTCGGCTAGTTCAACAGGGTAACTCGGAGGTTCATCAATAGGCCCGGTGCTAAATTGACTATGCTGGTAAGTTCTCCAAGTCTTCTACATCTTACTGTACTTCTTAGCATGAAACCACTGTTTCTTTCTTGGTCATAACCTATTTTGTTTATATTGTCTATATGTTTAGATCTAAAATAGCTCAATGTAATTTCTAGATCTAGGATTATCTTTTGGCTAAATTGATTCATAGATCTACTATTTTACATCATAATAATTGTTACTTTGCAATAAAATTCCAGATCTGACTTTCCCTACATTCAAAATATGTTTTTCAATCATTAAATTCCCGATTTGATTTTCCCTACATTCAAATATGTTTTCTTTTGCATAAAATTTCGGATATAATTTTCCCTACATTCAAATATATTTTTCTTTGCATTAAATTCCAGATCCAATGTTTTACATCACAAAACATGTTTTCTTTACGTTTAAATTCCAGATATGATTTTTTTTTCTATATTAAAATTGTATTTTCAATCATAAAATTTCAGATCTAATTTTTTTACAATTCAAATAAGTTTTCTACATTAAAATACAGATATGATTTTTCTTCATTCAAATAGGTTTTCTTTCAATAAAAATTCCAGATTTGATTTTCTACAATTTAGATCCATTTTCTTCAATTAATTTTCTGCATGTTTTCAAATCTCAAAATCCTTTTTGTAAATTAATCTATTTTTAAAACAGATCTATGGAATACTTTTCAGTTCAAAGATTAATCTTAGATCTAAAAAGCCTAGCAAATGAATTACATGAATTTTAAATGCATGCAATATTTAAATTCAAAGTCAACATGAATGTGTGTTTTTTACAATTTAAGCCTTGTGGACATGTGATTGGTCATCTTTAGTCTAGAAGATCAGTTTTTACCAAATGAGGTGGGTGTTTATTACCTTACCATTTTATAACTTAATCCCTTAGCCTAGATTTTGGGTTCTAGATCAGTTTCTTGTCCAATGTAATTTTTCTTTTTGATAGATTGTAACTTAGAAGCAAAACAATATATTTTTCTTTAAATTGTAACTAGGATCAAAGTTTTGTAATATTTTTACCAAAATGTAATTTCACTTTCAATGCAAATCTAAATGTTTAGTTCATTTATGTTTTTCTTATTTTTTGTTTAAATAAAATAAGTGATGACTCCATTTTACACCCTCGATTTTACACCATTGATCTAGGGTAAAAGCATTTCTCAATGTAGTATAATTTTTTTTGTTTTCGTATGGTTGGTAGCATCAGGAAAAATCAGTTAACGAATAACTATCTATAGTTGATGAAAACCCCTATTAAAAATATGGCTTATTTTTAAAAGATGGTTTTTCTGAAATTTTTCAGAATAGATCCCTATCTCACCACAAAACAGTTCCACCAAAAACACTAAAATATGATAGTTTTCCAAAAAATTTCCATCTCATTTTGGAAAATGAACTTTTTTTTTCTTTCATTTTTAATAACTTAAAAAAGGTGGGGCAAATTTAACGTGGGGGCAACAAATGAAAACTTTAACCACTGACAAACTAAAAATATCACTACTTAACGCACAGAGAAGTTATAAAAAAAAAAAAATACATAAAGTTTAGCCAAGAGTGCAATGTACTTCTCTAGTCCTCTATGAAAGAGAATCAAGTTCAAATCACTCACCCCTTATTGTTGTAATTAAAAAAAGAAAAAGAAAAAAAGAGGTCCACAAAGACAAACTACATTAGTGAAGAAAATAAAATAATTCAAAATTTTGGTAGGTTTTTCCAAAAATGAAAAGAAATGCCAAAAGAAGCTTTTTGTAGTCGTGAGAGGAAACTGTTGAAATCGGCTTGGGCCTAAAATAATAAAGTAAAGAAATAACAAAAATACCACATATATCTTCTTTTTGGAAGCATCAATTTCTTCATTTAATGCTTCATGGAAAATTAAAAAAAAAAAAAAAAAAAAGCAATATATTATTTAAAAAACTGCAATAAAATAAACCAGCAGTGAAGAGACTGATATATTGTATTGTAATAAAGAAGTAAACCAAACGAAGGCAAACCTGGTCCTTGAAAAGGTCTTTATTTTCAATTTGTTCAAGGGACCAAGAGAGCACAATTTCAGTGAAGCCATGATCATTAGGAACTGCTCTCATCTTCTTTGAACTCTCTCCCTTCTTTTTCATCATCATTTCTTCTTACATCATCTCTACATGCATTAATATATTATATCATCAAAAACCCATTTGGCCATTTCTCTGTAACCCTTTAATAAATTCATAGAAAGGGAGGTTTCTTAACTAGGAAGGAAAGAAGTACGAAAAAAAAAAAAAAAAAAAAAAAAAAAAAAAAAGAGGAAACTGGGACGGCACTTGCAATGATATGGAATAAATACGCTACATTTTTTGCTTAGCACTTGCTCTCCCAATAATTTGCAATTATTACTACCAGAACTCAATTCAACACCAACATTTATTTTATTATCGATTGGCATTGTTGATGATTTAGGCATTACTAATACATGTGGGTTTTCCATGTGCAGGTTTCACTTGTCAACCGTTTGTTGCGGCATCACCTAGTGGGCACGGAGGAGCACACTGACATTAATGATGTGCTGACGGCAGTGCACCATATTGACCGTGTACAACCTCCCATCCCTGAGGCCCTGAATGAGGAGGCAACTTCTCCTGCGGGCCCAAGCACTACTAAGGGCCCAAGCACGAGCACAGCTCCGACTGGATGTCCTTCTCGTTAGCTTGTTGCTACCCCTCGAGGCCTCCCTACCCCCGATCCCTCTCCATACACCCCACATCAATATCCTTGGCTTACCATCCCTTCCTCCACCTCACATCCGTCCCCTACCCTCACCATCTCTTCACCCATCCCACATCCATCCCTTAGCCTCACCATCTCTTCACCCATCCCACATCCATCTCCTAGCCCCATCATCCCTCCACCCACCCCACAAGAGTTCCCTAAGCTGTCACCCACTCCATCATTAAACTTGGTTATTGGTCCAACCCCTCCTTACATGCAGCAGGAGCCACCGTCCCACAATACACCTACTGGCCCTTCTTCGGCCATCGACCCACCCCTTGTTGAGCCTGAGCAGGCTGTTGGGTTACCTACAATGCCAGAAGGTCGGCCGAAACGCATATCAAAGGCACCTCCTTGTGGGACAGGGGGGCACAAACATGGACACCCTAAGGTTCGAAAAAGGTAACTCATCCAATACCTTATTCCTTTGTAAGAGCGAAGATACCTTATTCCTTTGTAAGAGTGAAGTGGATGGTGAGGTTGTGGGTTTAACATATTATTTTTGTTGTTTTCATTGATTTGAATTCAATTTGATTGATTGAAGGTGAGAAAAAGAGACTTTACCAAATTAGAGTTCAAACTGGATCACGCTAATACGCCTTTGCAAGCTTGCGTGGATGATTTTTTCATTGCTATAGCTCAATCCGTTTGTAGGTATCAAATTTTGAGTATAACACGTCATTTCTTTCTTTTATGCTTTGAGTATTTTCTTTATGTGTCTATGTCTGTCCTGAAATTGTGTGTGTGTTTTATTCAGGTTCTTCTTCATCAAAAGTGTCATTCTCTTATAAAACTTTTGCTATTTTCTAAAAATATCAAACACGGCTGTGTGTGTTGTCCAGGTTCTAAACAGAATTTTAAACAGAATTTAGAACAGAATTCTGTTTAAAATTCTGTTTTAAACAAAGTTCTTCTTTTACAAATCATTATTGCTTTGAAGGTAGCCTTCCCCTATTGATTTAGTTAACTATATTTTGCATGTATTTAAGTACAAATGCCTGGAATGGCGGAGAGCTAAAGTATATTAATTATTTCTGTAAGGTACTGTTATTGACTTTTTTACTAGAGGTTTACTTGCTCTTGTTGTAGGGACTTCCAAATGCCGGAAAGTCAACCCTTCTGGCAGCTATTACTCTTGCAAAACCTGATATTGCTGATTATCCTTTCACAACATTAATGCCAAACCTTGGACGGCTTGATGGTGATCCTAGTTTAGGGGTAGGGATGTACTCATCTGAAGCAACATTGGCTGATTTGCCTGGTCTTATAGAAGGTGCTCATTTAGGGAAGGTACTGTATGTTTTGTATCTCAAATGTCTGCTTATTATAAAATCTAAAGTTTGCTAAATTTGAAATCTGAATCATCCTTCAGGGTCTGGGTCGGAATTTCTTGAGGCACCTGAGGAGGACATGGCTAGTGGTCCATGTTGTTGATGCAGCTGCTGAAAACCCTGTAAATGACTATCGAACAGTAAAAGAAGTATGTGTTTCTTTCTGTAACAATACTAATCATATATTGCATCAAAATCGCATTGTTGGCTCCACTTGCTTTCTTGGAAATTTTGGGCTATAAACATTGTTGCCATGGATGATGGTTTAAATTAGATGTGTATTAAGCTGATCCTCATCATTGATCAAATCCAGATTCATATTTATAATTTGGGTCATTATAATTGGGTCTTGTGAGATCAGACTCCTCTAGCTCAGTTGACCCTCATCATTCATATTTAATTTTAGGTTTTAGTTTTAATTGTAGTTTTGAGCTTTTTTGTGTCTCTTTCCCTTCTTATGTGTCATTCTTTAAGGGAGTTGCTAAGACAAGGGTTTGAGTTGTAGGTAAAGCTGAGTGGAAAACTAGGATCATGATTCTTAGCTGCCAATTTTTTAAGGGGACAAATGATGTTGTCTGGATATTTTTTAGTTTTCTACGTTGTAATTATCTATCCCTGTGATTTTTAATGTGAAAAGCCTATGGAAAAGTTGATTATGTTTGCATTCCTTTATTGTTAACTTTTTAATCTTTCATGCATAAACTCTTTTTATCTTTCATGTGTAAACTATAGGATTTATGGGCTTTGCAGGAATTGCGAATGTACAATCCCGATTACCTTGAAAGACCATACATTGTGGTGCTAAATAAGATTGACCTCCCAGAGGTTTGTGCCTTGTTGTTATTCTTCCTGGTTTGGAAGCCCTGTCCTTAATATTAGTCTTGATTTTCCTAATGCTATTATTATGCATTCCTATAAAACGTAGGATCTCTTCGGTTTTTGTTTTATTTGAAGTTTAAGATTTAAACTGATTACTATTTCAGGCAAGGGATAGGCTTCCATCTTTGACTGAAGAAATAATGAGAATTGGAAGTAATGAAGTACCTTCTGAGCCAGAAAGAGGCTCTGATGATGATGCTCTTCAATCACTGACCACTGAAGGTGGACATGCAGATGTATCTTCTAGGGCATTAGTAGCAAAGATAAATAGGATAAAGAAATTGAGGACTACCCATGCCCCCTTGCTGTTGTAGGAGTTAGCGTTCTGTAAGTTCATTACATTGTTTTTAAATCTTCTTCCTATTATTTGAACTGTATGTCTTGCCTCATTATGAATTCTGTACAATTATTTTAATTGAGAAGTTATTTGCTTCCATGAGCCTTGAGTTAAAACTCATGGCTAAATTCTGTTTGAAACCTCTAATCTTGAGGATGCTGCTAGGTTATTTAATTCCTCTTCTTTTTCCAATGTTCTTTCTATCTTCTTTTTCCTTCTACTACTGCTTATTCCATGAGTTCCACATGCAATCCTGAGTACCTGCAGCTAAAAGAAGACATTTCTGAATTGGCATATTTAATGTAGGATATTGCTTGAGCCAAAATATCTTCGACTTCCAGTTGTAGATGCTGATGGTAAGCTGGTAAGTGACTTCCCATCCATTCTCTCTCTCTTTTTTTTTTTTTTTTTGATGGGATTAGTGGTATTCATTTATATTTCTAATTTTAAACCTCATCAATGCATTAATAAAATAGTTTCCTGTTTTTGTTTAGAATATGGGAGAAAGATAAATGTGAAATAACATGCTTATAACTAGAAAAAGAAAAAAAGAAATAACATGTTCATAAAAGGAGTGTAGCTGAAATGCATATAAAAAAAAGAAAAACAAAAAAGAGTGTAGCTGAATCTTTTCAATGTAAAGATAATTTTTCATTTCTTTTTGTGCACAGTAACCAATATACCAACAATAAACTTGTAGAGAGATGAAAACTTGTGATTTGGACAAGATAATATCCCAACTTTGGCATGGTTAGAGATCACCATTTACATGTCACACTATCAATGTCTTCTATAGAGGTTACCTTGTTCTGTCTCTGGTTTATGAGAGATGATCAAGTTCATGTGGGTTGCGATATTGGATATGCATATACCTGGCAGGATGCTCCCATATACTATTTCCCAGAAAGGATGCTTCTGGGCCAGATGCTTTAACAGAACAAAATGATTCCAACCACATGGAATTTCTTTGATCATGCTTAACAATATTTTTCTTTGAAATTTTTTTGATTAGTAAGAAAATTTCACTTAAAAAACTATTTGGACAAAGTTGATTGGACTGGTTCTTTATTAATGAATAAGTCTAATAAATGTGTTCAATCTAAAGGATGTAATATCTTAATCCATTTGTATATCTCTAAAGTAATGAAATTTTATTTTTAAATCATGTTAGGAGTATGTTTCTTTTGTACCATGATGTTTAAAGTTTCATCTTCTAAGTTCTGTATGGTTCACCATTCACTCAAGTTCTTATTTCTCAAATGATTTAGGTTCGTCAGTATTATAAGCAGTGTTAAATTGTTCTGTAGGAACCTGGGGAGATTGAAGAAGAGTTTGCTCATGCAGGAACTGCAAGAATAATAAAGAGATTTCTTACATCTCGCAGTCCACATCCACCTTGTATACCTAAAGAAGGATTCAGAACTTCCCCTAATACTACCTTGCCAGCTTGGCTGTGTGAAGAAGATGTCAATTATTCTGTCAGCAAATTTGACAATAGAGGCTTCACTGGAGGACTGAACTATTATCGAGCTTTGGATTTGTATGTTTCTTTTACTTCTTTATTGAAATCGTATTTACATAAAATAATGGTGGTAATGGTGCTGAAAAAGAAATCGGGCTATTTAGAAGTTATTGTATACAGTTTATGGAAGACTGATTAATGGATTTACTTATACTAATGTAAGCATAAGTGCTACAATATAGTCTAACATATTGGTAGTGTTAGGCTTGGAGTAGTATCTTGTGCATTAAACTAGTGAACTGGACCTGCTAGTAAAACAGTACTGTCCTAGGGTCTTGGATCATGATCATAACCAAAATGGTTCAGAAATTGTTAATAGTATTGATTAAAATCCTTAGAAACTAGCAATATTGGAGAGAGATAACACATTGAACGTGATTTATGGCAGGTTCTCAGCAACCCGGAAAAGACACCCACCCCGGCAGCAAACATCAACAATTGGCTAGAAAAGTTAGCAAGAAGTTCATCCCATGGTTTTGTCATATGCGGGCAGGTTTTCAACTACTGCTTCAACATCAGCAAAAGTCAACCCTAGCTTTAATTATTCTTTGTTGCCGAGATTCTTCTTGCTTCCTCAGGTCTTCCATTTCTTTATATTTTTCCCTCGGGGTCCGAGGGGAAAATATAAAGAAATGGAAGAGTTGCGGACGTAAGGGAATCTTGTCAGCAAAGAATCATTAAATGTAAAGAGAATCTTGCTGCTGCTGAAGCGGAACTTTAAAACCTGCCTCCATATTACATTATTCATTTTGGTATGTGTCAATTCTTTTTGTCCTACTTTACATGGGAACACTTTTTCTGTAACCTTACATTGAAGGTGGCTGTTGATTTTGCAGGCAGAGCAGAAAGGAAGCTCTCTGGGTAGGCCTCTCTGAAGTCACTCATCTTTAGGTATCATACAACTATATATTTGAGTCAAACTGCCATCAACAATAGAGTTATAATGAAAAATGCTTAAGCTGCTCTTATGGGTGTCTACTATCTTTTACCTATGAGCTTCTTGTTCATAACATTGTCTCTATTGGTGTATTATACACGCAGCCAATGGCTATCAAACTCACTACATTACCCTCCGCATATTTTTTCTGTAATTCTTTAGTCTACTTTGTGCCCATTGTGCATGAAGTAGGTTTTTATTTATTTATTTTTTTTCATTTTTTGTTAATATAATTACTCTTACCTATAACGAAAAAAAAAATGATTACCATCTTCAACAAAATGTGGCTTGTTGCTATGTCCATTAATGCTAGTTTTCTCTTTGAACAATGTATTAGAGCTGCCGCAAAGAAAGATATTGTAATTTCTTGTCCTTATTTTTGTTATTTAAATAGCTTGGTTGTACAGTTGTTAAATGCTGTGTCTTCTTGTCAAATTATGTGGAGGCTACTTAGATAATTTGTAAACAGAATATAGGGGCATGACAAAATTTAAATTTAAATAAATAAATAAAAAATTCATTGTTTTGGTGTGCTGTAGGAAGAAATTCTGAATTCTGTATAGACTTTTACCTAGAAATTCAGTTCTTAAATTTCGATTTACAAATTATGCCCATTCAGTTGTTATTTCTAAAGTCCTCCACATTTCTTGCTCGCTCGCTCGTTAGTCAATACCTCCTTCCCATCTCCATGGCCCCTACCAGCTTGTCTCCAGCTCCCACTTCATCCCCTACTTTAAATACCGTGGCTCCTCTGACCTTCGCGAACTTGTCACTGACTGAAATACTCCTTGCTATGCCACAACCTTGATCAAAGTTAGCACCACTAGATTCACTACCTTAGTTGTCTTTGTGGAAACTTTGTTGTTCCAGATCCCATCGGAGCTATGTTTCTCTTTCTCATCTCAACTTTTCCACCATCGTCCTAGCTTTTTTACAGTTTTGTTCCCCACTTCAATTAATTGCATCAAAATCACCCAAAATCGCTCTTCCGATTGGCTTTTCAGTTTAATATCCTCAATTCAATTTGGGCAAACTTTAATTGAGTTTGACATGATTGAAGATTAATTCTTAAGCTTTTGGCATTAAATTCCACATCAAACAATGTGGATTTGCACACCAAATCTTGCTGATATCAATCCATCAAATATTTAATTTTCACTCCGAATGTGTCTTGACCGTGGCAATGTCATTTAAGTGCCAATTTTTCTCAATGCATGCCCCCAAATAGTACATTCATTTTTCAGTATATTTTAGAGCAGTGAGATTTGAGATTCTGTGGTTTGGCCCTTAATTATCAAGGCAGCTAGCAGCTTTCGTGTAACATGCCCTGTAGCCTGTTCTGCCACAAATATATAAATAATTTTCACCAAAGCATGGTCACATGGAATTTTTATACAGAGCAATAAGTATTTGATGGGATTCAAGGTCCACCCTCCTCTCTTATAAATTTGATAAAGTAGAGCAATAACTGGTCAAGGAATTGCAGAATTTGTTAAGCAAGGAATTTTACGTATATACTAGTCGCGGACCCGCGCATTGCGCGTGATTATTTTTTTAAGGGAGGTCTCATTGTTATCATTATTTTGTAATTTGAACTAACTTAATGAAGAGAAATGCATTTCATAATCATGTTCATCGCAAAATAATTTTTTATTATTGTAGAATTGTTTTATTTAAATTTTGAAACCTTAATTCTACCATAGTTGGTTGACTAATTTGTACATCTCTAAGTCAATTGTACACATTTTGCATGCTACATGTAAACCCTATTTTCCATAAGGTTGAAATAATGTGGGAAACATTTGATTCTATGGAAGTTAAAAACTAAAATTCTTATATCTTGTCTTAATGTTGCCTCAATAATGTTAAATGAAATGTCAAAAATGG